>NW_027039819.1:0-103985 GCF_034236695.1 Oncorhynchus nerka | reverse complement strand
GTCCAGAGTAACGCAGAGGTCCTTCACAGTTTTATTTGAGACGATCTGTACAACCATTAAGATTAATTAATGTATTCAACAGAAGATCTCTTTGTTTCTTGGGACCTAGAACAAGCATCTCTGTTTTGTCCGAGTTTAATAGTAGGAAGTTTGCAGCCATCCACTTCCTTATGTCTGAAACACATGCTTCTAGTTTAGGACAATTTTGGGGGTTCACCATGTTTCATTGAAATGTACAGCTGTGTGTCATCCGCATAGCAGTGAAAGTTTACATTATGTTTCAATAACATCCCCAAGAGGTAAAATATATAGTGAAAACAATAGTGGTCCTAAAACAGAACCTTGAGGAACACCGAAATTTACAGTTGATTTGTCAGAGGACAAACCATTCACAGAGACAAACTGATATCTTTCCTACAGATAAGATCTAAACCAGGCCAGAACATGTCCGTGTAGACCAATTTGGGTTTCCAATCTCTCCAAAAAGAATGTGGTGATCGATGGTATCAAAAGCAGCACTAAGGTCTAGGAGCACGAGGGGACAGATGCAGAACCTCGGTCCGATGCCATTAAAATGTCATTTACCACCTTCACAAGTGCCGTCTCAGCGCTATGATGGGGTCTAAAACCAGACTGAAGCATTTCGTATACATTGTTTGTCTTCAGGAAGGTGAGTTGCTGCAACAGCCTTCTCTAAAATTTTTGAGAGGAATGGAAGATTCGATATAGGCCGATAGTTTTTTATATTTTCTGGGTCAAGGTTTGGCTTTTTCAAGAGAGGCTTTATTACTGCCACTTTTAGTGAGTTTGGTACACATCCAGTGGATAGAGAGCCGTTTATTATGTTCAACATAGGAGGGCCAAGCACAGGAAGCAGCTCTTTCAGTAGTTTAGTTGGAATAGGGTCCAGTATGCAGCTTGAAGGTTTAGAGGCCATGATTATTTTCATCATTGTGTCAAGAGATATAGTACTAAAAGACTTGAGCGTCTCTCTTGATCCTAGGTCCTGGCAGAGTTGTGCAGACTCAGGACAACTGAGGTTTGGAGGAATACGCAGGTTTAAAGAGGAGTCCGTAATTTGCTTTCTAATAATCATAATCTTTTCCTCAAAGAAGTTCATGAATTTATCACTGCTAAAGTGAAAGTCATCCTCTTTGGGGAATGCTGCTTTTTAGTTAGCTTTGCCGACAGTATCAAAAAGGAATAAGAGTATCAAAAAAGAACAAGAGCTATTTGAAAACCATCAGGTTTATGTGAAGCAAATTTTACATGTGAAGTCTGTTTTTTATAGAACGTGGGACCTGCCTAAGACCATAGAGGATGTACATGTTGCAAGGCCTACTGGTTTGACTGAAGTCATCGAAACTCACACCACTTACATTCGTCTGTCTTTCTGTAGGGTACGGCCTGTGAGGCAACTCTTGTGGCTCTCCTAGCTGCCCGCTGCAGGGTGATCAGAATGATCCTGGCCAGTGACCCACAACGTCCAGAGACTGACATTATCTCCAAACTGGTGGCCTACTCCTCCGACCAGGTCAGGTTTCTACTCTTGCTCTTATTAATCCTACTCCTACCCTGAACAGGTCAGGTCACAAAACCAGATGAGCACTATAGAGCACTTTAACAATCAGTCCCGCCGTAATGCAGGTGCGTTTTGCAGTACAGTATATACTGTACTCGATACCATCTACTGCATCTTGCCTATGCCATTCTGTACCACTCATTCATATCTTTATGTACATATTCTTTATCCCTTTACACTTGTGTGTGTATAAGGCAGTAGTTTTGGAATTGTTAGGTTAGATTACTCGTTGGTTATTACTGCATTGTCGGAACTAGAAGCACAAGCATTTCGCTACACTTGCATTAACATCTGCTAACCATGTGTATGTGACAAATAAATTTGATTTAGATTTTTTTGGACTTATTTACCAATAGATAGAGGGAATCATTTCAAAAATAATTAAGTATATATAATAAACAAATGTTTTTTCTCCTCTTTATAGTTTTGGGTATTAGTTCCTCTTTCTATTGTTTAATATAATATACAGTGCATTCGGAAAGTATTCAGACCCCTTCACTTTTTCCACATTTTGCTAAGTTACAGCCTTAATCTAAAATGGATTAAATAAATGTTTTCCCTCATAAATCTAAACATCTACACCCCATAATGACAAAGCGAAAACAGGTTTTTAGAAATGTTTGCAAATGTAATTAGTTTATTTTTTACAGAAGTAAAGAACACTTTGGCCTGAATGCTAAGTGTCACACCGTTCAGCTGGCTACCGGGGTCAGCCCGCAGAAACCGGCCCACCACAAGGAGTCACTAGAATGCGATGAACCAATTAAATCCCCACCAGCCAAAACCTCCGCTAACCCAGACGATGCTGGGCCAATTGTGTGCCGTCCCTATGGGACTACCGGCCACAGCTGGTTGTGGCACAGCCCGGGAATGAACCCGGATCTGTAGTAATGCCTCTAGCACTTGTGTTTCAATGGGCCACTAGGCTATAAATAGGAGGTAAGTGCAATGGTTAGGTCACTCTGAGGAAGACTTCAGCTTGACGTTGAAACGACAGTCACCTGTTTGCATCCTCTACAACGGATTAAAGTGAGCTAAAATAAATCAATCTTAAAAATGCTCCAACTCCTTTTTGCCTTGAATTAGTCCTTTTGTAAGTTTTTCTTGGTAACTTTCTCGTGATATGGGTCTGTTTGTGTTGGAGGAATTAATTTCCTATATGTTCAATTAAAACATTCTGTCCGTTTCTAAGAATTTGTAAGATACTTCTTTGCATAAAATGGACAGAGACCAGTCTCATAATTAATCAGTAGCGTTTATTTTCGATAGCTCTGGTCATAATACAATGTACATTGGTTTATATACCTCTGACGATAGCTCCATTCGTTTCTAACAAGGAACAGAAAGTCCTTGTACTAATTCTTGACGAAAACTACACACATTACATTCAGTATTAATGATTATAATAAGATTCAAACATCCATACAGTAACATAGTAGTATTCTGTTTAGTTATAGTTCTGATTTAAATGTATACATAATTTGGTCATTTTTTCATTAAAATCCCTTAACAGTTTGTCAGGCAGCACAGTCATGCTAGCTCTGCTCTGTTGACCTGAGCAGCATGGGATTAGGTTATGGCTTTGCCCCGAGGACAACACTGGCCTTTATGGGGAAGAGGATAACAGCCCTTTTCTCCAGGAGTGATGTTACACACAGTACAACTGGTCGTTTAACGTCTTACTTGATGGACGGACTACAAACATAATTTCATCTTTGGGTGAATGTACAGTACTATATGCCGAGATAGAATGATAATTTAGATTGGTTTAAAATAACCTATTAGCATGATCTGGCTTAAGTCTGGTGGCTGAGACAATGTTGGCTGTCTTTTAAGTCACCAAAATCACTGTCTTTCTTTGGCTATCTTGGCAGCTCTACTCTCTTTGGTTGGACGTTGTTCACCATCTTGAAGTGACCTACATGTTTATAATCTGCTCTGTTTGGGTTGTGACAGTTGGCTATCTTGAAGTCACTTGTGTTAACTCTACTCTATTCTCTTTGAACAGGCTCATTGCTCGGTGGAACGAGCAGGTATGATTGCCGGAGTGAGGATGAAGAAGATTCCGACGGAGCAGTCAGACAAGTATGCTGTCCAGGGAGAGACCCTCCGGAGAATGATACAGGAAGACAAGGCTGCAGGACTCATCCCCTTCTACGTAAGAACAGAACACACTCATCCCCTTCTACGTCAGAACAGAACGCACTCATCCCCTTCTACGTCAGAACAGAACGCACTCATCCCCTTCTACGTCAGAACAGAACGCACTCATCCCCTTCTACGTCAGAACAGAACGCACTCATCCCCTTCTTTGGAAGTTAGAACACACGTCCATTTACATGTACAAGCATTGAGGCGGCAGATTGGCACTTAGAATAGACACATTCATTTTCCCCTTATTATAAAGAATATGCCACATGTTGTCCAAGACAATAGTCAAACAGAAATAACCAATAGTCCAATACAGTCCACAAACACATTCTTATGAATATCATGTAAAGTACTGTGTTTTGACAGAAATCGTTGATTTTTGTCCTTTCATTTAGTTCTGTGCTACTCTTGGGTCCACTCCCTCATGTGCATTTGATCACATTACTGAACTTGGGCCCATATGTAAGTATGATTCTCAAAGCATTAATAACATACTCCTAAAGGCTGTCTATTAGCACCGACATGTGGTTGTAGACTGATAAAGACATAGGAATCTAATCTACAGCCATGTCTCAGGACCAGCTTTGTATGTTTCTGTACTACTGGTTCTACATTTGTATTTTTGTCTCAGGTAATGCAGAGAAAATCTGGATGCACATTGATGCTGCATATGCTGGGAGTTCCTTTATCTGTCCTGAATTCAGACCCTGTTGAACGGCATTGAGGTTAGAAACCACACACTTCCAGTTAAATTGCCAGTGAACATACTTGTATTTTACACCCATTATAATTTGTGTTTGATAATAACTTAAATTAACTGTCAAGAGGGAAGCGTGCTAGAATAAGTAATATACCCAATAATCCGTTGGAAATTAGAACAGCATCCGTTGGCCTTTTGGATAGCATGCGTCTTCAACCGAACAGAGCCGAGTGGAGTGACACACTGAGAGCACAGATAAGGCTAAAGTCATTTCCTCAGGCATCATCAGACCTTTAGATAAAACCCTGCTGCTCTCCTCATCAAAGAAATATCACTGTTTATTAGCGACACAAGTTCAAACAATGTTGGGGGGGGTGGGAGACAGGGATGTAGTAGAGGAGGCGGGAACGCGCACGCGCACACAAACACACACACACCTGAATGACAGGGGGGCAGACACACCGGGCTCCCTCTGCAGCTGAGGCTGGTTGCTAGGATATGAGTGATAGGCAGGTTCATGCATCTGTCAGCATGGTAACAACTGGGCACGAGCCCCTCTGATTAATATTGTCTCTTATTGCTGCCTGCTTTTGTTGCGTCTGTGAAGGCAGGTGGGAAGGATATGGTGATAGGCCAGCTGCAGTCAGTGCAAACCTAGTGATGGCAGCAAGGGGCTTTGACAAATCAAATATATTCTAAGACCACGGTTTTCCTACAATTTAAATGGGAAAAAATGGCTTGTGTATTAAGACGGTGACCTGTACACTTAAGTCAAAATCAGCTGATTTGATTGGATGACTCTTTTATCTCTTTCAGTTTGCAGACTCTTTCAATTTCAATGCACACAAATGGCTGTTGGTCAACTTTGACTGCTCTACAATGTGGTAAGTTATCAAGTGATTGACAGTCAGCCTTTGTAGAAACATCGTTTATTATTGAACAGGTTGTTTTATCTGACCAGGGGGACAGTCTGTAAGATTCCCTGCTGGTCATTTAAATCAAATCATACAAGTCAAATCTTTATTTGTATAATATATATTTTTCACTTTGCTTTTGTATGACCCCTTAGTTTCTTTTCTGTTCTATGGGGAGAGGGGAGCGGCTTCAGCATGGTTTTTAATATTGATTCAAATCTAAACTACCTTCTGAGCTCAGCACGACACTGTGCAACTGTATACTAGTGTAGCCTAGTGGTTAGAGCGTTGGACTAGTAACCGGAAGGTTGCAAGTTCAAACCCCCGAGCTGACAAGGTACAAATCTGTCGTTCTGCCCCTGAACAGGCAGTTATCCCACTGTTCCTAGGCCATCATTGAAAATAAGAATTTGTTCTTAACTGACTTGCCTAGTTAAATAAAGGTAATTTAATTTTTTTAAATTAATACGTGTCTATAACCTAAAATCTAAGGCTGTACTATTCTCCCCGTCCTTAGTTACACTGTTGCTTAATGTGGCTATTGTCTACACTACTCTACAATGGGCCGACATAACAAAGTCACCTCCAGAAGCACTATCTAGACACCTAAAGCATTCTTTAAACAGAGTGGGTGGGAATAGGCATCCCATCTGCCCTCTCTCATCACCCCACAAACAACCCCAACATTTCTTGTTGATAGAACGCTCAATGCCCTCTTCCATCCCTGGTGAGTTGCCATGACAAAGTCAGTTAACAAAGAAAATGACTTATGTAAGGAGAGACTTATGTAGTCTGCTCAGAAATAGCTGTGCTTTTTTATGACGCTATAGTGTATTTTAATAACTGTAATACAGTTAAAATTACTTGTAGCATCTCAGTTTATGAATGGTATTATTGGTTTATAACAGTTTGTAACAATACGTCAGCTGAATCTGTAACTGACAGACCCTGGTCTTACTTATGATCTTACGTTCTTGTTTCATGCTCAACTGATTGTGAAAACAGAATTCTTTCAACTCATTTTCAGAGACAAAATCTAGAGCACAAGTTGTGCCAAGTCATTGTTTACAAAAACATAATTTATGCTGCTGTGTCATCCCTGTAGGGTGTCCCCTAGATCATTGTCACTTTACAATACAACTTTATTGTTCAATAGAAGTTAACAAAAAGAGAATATACTTCAACAAAATAGAGATTATAATTTACTTCAATACCGTGTGTCTTTTGTAAGACTTAATGTAGCACTGAACACCTGTATGTGGGGAGCCATTTTCTTTCTTAAAAAGCCTTGCCCTTTAGCCCACCCTTATGTTTTCTGTGGGAGCTCTCATAGGGTAAGAGTGTTTAAGTGTTTCAGTGTCTGTCCATAGGGTGAAGAAAAGATCTGATCTCATTGGGGCCTTCAAGATGGATCCTCTATACCTGAAACATGATCATCAAGAGTCGGGTAGATATTTTTGCACTGACAATAGTCTGTATTACTTTTTTTTGTTATTTCCAATATATTAGGTTTAAATGTGGTAAATCTAGCAATAGTCTCATCAGCCTATTTACAGTATAGTGGTTTAATTTGATCAAGTGCAGATGATGCCTGTAGTCCCTGTAATGTAATGGGATGTGAATGGTGTTAGTGTGAGAGCCCAGTATATCACATCAAGGATCTGAGGGTCTGTCGGCCTGCTCACCTCACAATCCTGCTGGCTTTAGGCTTGCTAATAAACCCAAGGTGGATAAACTAATACTCACCACCACAGCCCCATGTTTTATATGGCTAGGAAGTGTGTGTGTGTGTGTGGTGTGTGTTCATGTACTGTAGTTGTACCATATGTTTGTGAGTACTTGTGTTAGAGAGTAAATACAATAAGGCGTCCAAACGCTGACCTAATAACACGCAATATGTCACTCTAAAACAATTCAATTACCGATGTCCCTCACGTCCTCCCCACAAAACATTTGCACTGTAATAGTCCACTAATGGTCCTGTTGCATCGCTGCCTGCCAGTGTTAGCCAGTGACAGTGTCACCCATCTTAGATGCAGATGTATTCTCCCAATTGGAACCCTATTCCTTAGATTGTGCACTACTTTGTCCAGGGCACCAAAGGACTGTACAAAGTGCACTATGTAGGGAATAGGATGCCATTTGGGACACAGTTCAACACAACACTGAAGCCTCCTCCTCCTTAATTGGACTGACAGAAAGACAAAAGACTGGCCAACCTCTCCTCACAGAGAAGGCTGCTCACAGTAAGGCCACTGCTTCCCCAGTTCCAGCTCAATGAAATTACAGGTTATTACCACTGCAACAGGGCTTTTCTACTGTATGTGGAGAGAGAGAGCGAGAGATCGGTTTATTATCTAGGGAGAGAGAGAATAAAGGTCAGCGACGGTAACAACATTCAATAATATGTTAATAATTATAATGTTGGCTGTGAATTGCTAGTAGTATAATTACTCATCTGTTTATTCACAGGACTGATCACAGATTACAGGGTAAGCTGAATGGTTATCTATTATCATTATATTCTGTCTATGTGTAAGTGGAACTGGATGTCATATCAGAGTTCACTCTGTTTGCTCCACTAACCCTAACCCACTTATCCCTCTCTGCCTCATCCTATCTCCCCCTCTACCTCACCCTACCGCACCATCTACCTCCCTCTACCTCACCCTATCTCCCCTCTACCTCCCCTACCTCACCCTCTACCTCCCCCTACCTCACCCTCTCTCTCCCCTTTACCTCCCCTACCTCACCCTATCTCCCCCTCTACCTCACCCTACCGCACCCTCTACCTCCCCCTCTCTCCCCCTCTACCTCCCCTACCTCACCCTATCTCCCCTCTACCTCACGCTACCGCACCCTCTACCTCCCCTACCTCACCCTATCTCCCCCTCTACCTCCCCCTACCTCACCCTCTCTCCCCCTTTACCTCACCCTCTCTCCCCCTTTACCTCACACTACCTCACAGCACTGGCAGATCCCACTAAGCCGAAGGTTCCGCTCTCTCAAGATGTGGTTTGTGTTCCGAATGTATGGGCTCAAAGGCCTTCAGGACTACATCCGTAAGGTAACCGCAAAGCACAGAAACAGCTCAGGTTCCCTTCCTCTGTATTGGTCTGTCAATCAAATCAGCCTGGTCTGTCTGTCTAGCTCTATCAGTAAATTAAGCAACAGCAACACAAGGCCTTCAGCCATACTGCATTCATCTACTGTCTTTATTAGATTGAACAACTCCAGTAAAGCGGAGACTGCTCGGCATCTGACCGTAAGCCGCTACAGAGGGTAGTAGTAGTAGTACGAATGGCCCAGTGCATCACTGGGGTCAAGCTTCCTGCCATCCAGGACCTATATAATTAGGCGGTGTCAGAGGAAGGCCCAGAAAATGGTCAGACTCAAGCGGTACCGGAGCACCAAGTCTAGGACCAGGCTCCTCAACAGCTTCTACCCCTAAGCCATTAGACTGCTGAACAATTAATAAAAATCGCCACCGGACAATTTACGTTGACCCCCCCTCTTGTATACTGCTGCTACTCGTTGGTTGTTACCTATGCACAGTCACTTCGCCCCCACTTACATGTACAGATTACCTCAACTAGCCTGTACCCCTGCACACTGACTCGGTATTGGTGCCCCCTGTATATAGCCTCGTTGAGGAGTGTTACTTTTTATTTTATCCTGATTGGTAAATATATTTTTTCTTCTTGAACTGCACTGTTGATTAAGGGCTTCTAAGTAAGAATTTCACGGTAAAGTCTATATTTGTTGTATTCGGCACATGTGGCAAATAAAGTTTGATTTGACATGTTTGTAATCAATTATATGTAGGCTACAGTTGTCTTTTTACAAAACCGTGCTATTCAACAAGTTTACCATTGCCTACTATAGGTCAGATGACAGAAATGGGTCTTTTCCTATCATCTTGGTACAGCAGCATACAGTTTCTCAATAGACATACGAACACTAAATGAATTATTATAGTGGACACACACGGACCATTAAACCTCATAGTGGTGGTGACCTACTGGCTGGGAATGAGGAAGTGGAGTGCTCAGCTAATAATCAGTTAGGACCAGAGTTTTGGCCTCATTAATGACTGATTTGGCATTGGAGTTATTACTAATAGTCCTGTCCTGGCTGTTCTCACTCAGCCTTTGGTTACAAATACTGTACATCATGATGTACTACTGTGTAATTGTGATTACATGCAATGATACACGTTTCAATTCTCATTAAGCATTTAATGCCACACACAGGGTACTTTGATGATTAGTGAATGGATTACATGTTTGATCCTGTGGTGAATAAGATTTTGAACAGGATGAGCTGGAATAGGAATAGGACATTAGCTTTGAGCATTCCTCCAAGGAAGGTTGGACAGTTTGACTATTTCATGGTTATTTTCTTCCGATTTCCGGACTTCTTTGTTCAAACATAGACTGACCTAGCCCAAAGGCCGGCAGATGGCGATATTGAATTGTTTCATTTTATCGTCCAAAGGGAATCTATGCAACCGTACATTTGTATCCCCCGTGGACTGGTTTGTGCATAAAATATTCTCCATTCAGGCTGCAAAGGCATCACTTTGCTTCTTAACTTGATTTTAATTGTGAGAAGGCATACAACAACTGGGAAAATATGCATACTTACTTTATGAAACACCATTTTCCACCAGAATGCTAGAGTGGCTAATTGCAATTCCCGGATGTTGCGTATCGCGTTCAGCCAATCAGGTTGCATCAGACTGTTTACCATTGGTCTGAACGCTGTACGCAATGTCAGGAAGTAGCATTAGCCACCATTTTGTCACCACTAAATCAAGTTAAGGAGGAAATTGATGCCTTTGTAGCCCACATGGAGAATGTTTTATGTACGAACTGGTCCACTGTGGATACAAATGTATAGCCGGCTGAATACTGTAGATCCTCTTTGGACAGTAAGCTGAAAAGACTCAATATTGCCATCTGCCAGCCTTTGGGCTAATACTGACTGGTTTATGACTAGATTCATTGTCAAAGAGCTTGTGCATTAATTTCCATACTGAGATATACCTGGTTCCATGGGCATACTAAACAACAATGCATTTTCTGTTAGATTCAGGAAGTTGTATGGTTAGGGCCATGTGCTTTAATGTTTATCTAGTATTTTCACTCATCAAACAGTTGTCATCACATTAACCCTTTGGTTGAGAATGGAGCCCATCTCAAGGGTGAATGAACATTAAAGACAAAAATGTGTATTACAACAAAAAAAATTAATTACAATTTTGTTACCAGGGTGTCACCTAGGGTGTCCATATCAAGAAGTTCACCTTAACCCATTTCCATCTGTAGCACCTCAGACTGCTGTCTGCAGTGGTGTAAGGTACTTAAGCAAAAATGCTTTAAAGTACTACTTAAGTAGTTTTTGGGGGTACCTGTACTCTACTTTACTATTTATATTTTTGACAACTTTAACTCCACTACATTCCTAAAAAACATTTTTACTTTTTACTCCATAAATTTTACATGACACCCAAAAGTACTCATTACATTTTGAATGCTTTTAGCAGGACAGGAAAATGGTCTAATTCATGCACTTCAAGAGAAAATCCTGGTCATACCTACTGCATCTGATCTGGCTGAGTCACTAAACACAAATGCTTTGTTTGTAAATTATGTCTGAGTGTTGGAGTGTGCCCCTGGATCTCCGTAAAAAAAAGAAAAAAAAAAGAAAATCGTGCCGCCTAGTTTGCTTAAAGGAATTTGAAATTATTTATACTTTTAATACTTAAGTATATTTTAGCAATTACATTTACCTTTGATACGTAAGTATATTTAAAACCAAATACTTTTTTACTTTTACTCAAGTAGGATTTTACTGGGTGACTTACTTATATATATTTACTCAAATATAACAATTGGGTACTTTTTCAACCACTGGCTGTCTGAGTATGAATGAATGACTGACTGTCTCTCTGCCTTCATAGCATGTGGAGTTGGCCAAAGAGTTTGAGAGCCTGGTTGCGCTGACCAGCGCTTTGAGATCAGCGCAGACGTCGTGTTAGGGCTTGTCTGCTTTAGACTAAAGGTAAGACAATTCAACCAAATGTGAATGATAGTTCAGCACATGATCATTGAACAGACGTAAACTATCTTTGGACTGGAGTAGACTAAAACTATTTCTTGTTAGGTCTATGGTATATACACTGCTCAAAAAATAAAGGGAACACTAAAATAAAACATCCTAGATCTGAATGAATGAAATATTCTTATTAAGTACTTTTTTCTTTACATAGTTGAATGTGCTGACAACAAAATCACACAAATTATCAATGGAAATCAAATGTATCAACCCATGGAGGTCTGGATTTGGAGTCACTCAAAATTAAAGTGGAAAACCACACTACAGGCTGATCCAACTTTGATGTATTGTCCTTAAAACAAGTCAAAATGAGGCTCAGTAGTGTGTGTGGCTTCCACGTGCCTGTATGACCTCCCTACAACGCCTCGGCATGCTCCTGATGAGCATCCGCCAACTCCTGGACAGTCTGTGGTGCAACGTGGCGTTGGTGGATGGAGCGAGACATGATGTCCCAGATGTGCTCAATTGGATTCAGGTCTGGGAACGGGCGGGCCAGTCCATAGCATCAATGCCTTCCTCTTGCAGGAACTGCTGACACACTCCAGCCACATGAGGTCTAGCATTTTCTTGCATTAGGAGGAACCCAGGGCCAACCGCACCAGCATATGGTCTCACAAGGGGTCTGAGGATCTCATCTCGGTACCTAATGGCAGTCAGGCTACCTCTGGCGAGCACATGGAAATGCCACCCCATACCATGACTGACCCACCACCAAACCGGTCATGGTGGAGGATGTTGCAGGCAGCAGAACGTTCTCCACGGCGTCTCCAGACTGTCACGTCTGTCACATGTGCTCAGTGTGAACCTGCTTTCATCTGTGAAGAGCACAGGGCGCCAGTGGCGAATTTGCCAATCTTGGTGTTCTCTGGCAAATGAAAAACGTCCTGCACGGTGTTGGGCTGTAAGCACAACCCCCACCTGTGGACGTCGGGCCCTCATACCACCCTCATGGAGTCTGTTTCTGACCGTTTGAGCAGACACATGCACATTTGTGGCCTGCTGGAGGTCATTTTGCAGGGCTCTGGCAGTGCTCCTCCTCCTGCTCCTTGCACAAAGGCGGAGGTAGTGGTCCTGCTGCTGGCTTATTGGCCTCCTTCACGTCTCCTGATGTACTGGCCTGTCTCCTGGTAGCGCCTCCATGCTCTGGCCACTACGCTAACAGACACAGCAAACCTTCTTGCCACAGCTCGCATTGATGTGTCATCCTGGATGAGCTGCACTACCTGAGCCACTTGTGTGGGTTGTAGACTCCGTCTCATGCTACCACTAGAGTGAAAGCACCGCCAGTATTCAAAAGTGACCAAAACATCAGCCAGGAAGCATAGGAACTGAGAAGTGGTCTGTGGTCCCCACCTGCAGAACCACTCCTTTATTGGGGGTGTCTTGCTAATTGCCTACAATTTCCACCTGTTGTCTATTCCATTTGCACAACAGTATGTGAAATGTATTGTCAATCAGTGTTGCTTCCTAAGTGGACAGTTTGATTTCACAGAAGTGTGATTGATTTGGAGTTACATTGTGTGGTTTAAGTGTTCCCTTTATTTTTTTGAGCAGTGTAGTTTTAGTTTACATTTTGGAACCTATGCTTCTTATGCATTGTTCACATTGCCTGCCGGCATCCATTTTTTTTTTTTTTTTTTAAACGTATTAGACTATTGTAACATCCCAAATGGCACACTATTACCTATATAGTGCCCTTCTTTTGACCAGGGCCCTATGGCCATATAAGGAATAAGGTGCACTATATAGGTAATAGATTGTATCCCAAATAGCACCCCATCTAACCTTTCCTCCTGAAAGGGTTCCAACGAGGTGAATGAGACCTTGCTGAAGAGGATCAACAAGAGCAGGAAGATCCACCTGGTGCCGTGCCTGCTGTCTGGTCAGTTTGTGCTGCGCTTCGCCCTCTGCGCCCGCAACACCGAGTCACGTCACATCCGCAAGGCCTGGCAACTCATCACACAGCTGGCCGAAGAGGTCATGCAGGAGCTGCCCCACTGACCATCCACATGGACTAGACAGGCTGGGTTGGTCCAGGAGCTGTATGTATCAAGCAGTATTTCAGAGTTAGAGTGCATGTCTAGGATCAGGTCCCCCCTGTCCATTCATTATAATCTAAAAGGCTAAACTGATCTTAGATCAGCACTCCTACTCTGAGATGCTTGATGAATAAGGGTCCTAACCCCACCTGACCATGGCCGGTATTCAAAAAGCGTCTCAGAGTAGGAGTTTCCATGTTATCTTATTCCTTATGAAGTAAAAGGCTAAACTGATCCTAGTTCAGCACGGTTTGATGCCTACTCTGAGATGCTACAGGCCTGGATCTCACTCAGTGGAGGCTCCTGGGGAGGACGGCTCATAATAATGTCTGAAATGGAGGGACTGGAATGGCATCAAACCATGCGTTTGACGTATTTGATACCATTCCACTGACTCCGATACCAGTCATTACCACGAGCCCATCCTCCCCAATTGAGGTGGCACCAACCTGTGGTTGGTTGTATGTGAATCAATTAATTTGTGTGGGTGAGCGTGACTAAATTAAAGGGGCTTTTTGGGTGAAGCAAATCATATCCAGATGTTAAGGTTTTGCCTGATAAGTTACTGTAGTGTAGGGTTTACTGACAATACACAAGCATGTGTTCTATGTAAAATGACTGACTGAGTTCTGCTGTGGAGCCCCAGAGTTCTGCTCTGACTCTACATCAGTGTGCTAAATGAGAGAGGCCAGGCTAGAGCCCCCCCCCCCCCCCTCAGGGCTCTGTGTATGCCCCACCTGCTTCTCCACCCTCACCCACCCTGCCCTGTCCCCTCTCAACCAACTGTTCATCCCAATCACTTTAGAGAAGGGTCAGCATGCTAAAAATACAGGCAAGTACTTAGTATGAGTGGGGCTTTATCCTGTCTGAGGTTTATCCAGGCTCTGATCACTCAGCTGTGTTTACCTGCTCTAGTGGAGTGATTAGTAGAGGTATTCAATTCAGTACAACATTATTTATCCCCTTAGGGACATATTGATTAAAACATTGGTGTAGTCTAGGTCCCTAAAACAAGATTTAAGAGTCAGAAAACATTGTATGTTTTGGCACCATTATACAGTAAGAAGAGATAAAAAAAACTAACCTTTTAGTCTTGCTGTTTGTCTGAAGTATTGCCTTCCAAGGTTTGAGCTGTTCACTGTTTTAATGAAGACAAAAAAGTACAAAAATGAACAGCATGTTGCGATTATGCCAAAGAGAGACACAGGTATCTTATGCCAAAGAGAGACACAGGTATCTTATGCCAAAGAGAGACACAGGTATCTTATGCCAAAGAGAGACACAGGTATCTTATGCCAAAGAGAGACACAGGTATCGTATGCCAGAGACACAGGTATCGTATGCCAGAGTTGGGGCCATTCCCATTTAAATTCAGTCAGTTCTGAAAATAAACTAAAATACCAATTCCAAAATGTTCCTAGAGAAGCATTGAGAAAAAAAATGTAATTCCATAATCGACTAAATTAAAAAGGAATTGGCCCCAACCCTGGTTCATAACCAGCTTTGTCTTGAACATCATAATAACCCATGAGACAAATAAGAGCTCTTATGGGAGCATCAGTTAAAACACTTACAGTAAAATAAAATAATAATAATAATAAAATAAAATATTCAGACAACAGTTAATGTCTCAGTTGATTTGAAGAGACACAAAAACAATATGTACCTAGCTTCACTTATTGCAGTAGCAGTGAGCCAAGGAGGAATTGACTTGAGGGTCTCTCCTTAAGCTAATATGAATGAGTTTCAAATGTGTGCTTTACTGTATGCACATCATATGGTTCTGTTGGATAAACAAATCAGTTGAATTAAGCTGTGAATCCCAGCATGTCAGAGTCACTCAAAATAAATTAAGCCATCCTAAGAGATAAAATATCTCTCACTGGTTTGATTCACAAGTCAAGTGTGCCTTTTGAATGAGGAATGGAGGGGTGTGTGTGTAGAATATGTGTAGTGGTCTCTATTTGTCTCTTTTGTGTCTTTACTTGATATATAACCAGCACTGGGCTGACCGCTTCAGTCAACACTAGGGGGAAATTGCATTGTACGATTGATCAGCTTTTACCTGGCAATAAGCTGGTAGTGCAATCCTATGTTTTTTTAAGTGTAGATGTATTCTTTTATAGGCATTGAGTGGCTTTGTGGCTTCCTGCTGCTCTTCTGCCTTGTGGCATCTCTTTACACAAAAAAATAAATGTGTTTGCAATGTGTGTTTGAGTATGTCATACTTTCACATTGGTACTATTTAAAACTCAATTAGCACTATCAGATCATACCATTTCAAATACATTGTCTTTAGGAGTTTGTGTGACGCCCTTGCAAACCACTAGATGGAAGCATTGTCACAGTCCAGTGAGGCTTGGAGCAGTAAAACCACAGACGGGAAAATGAGATGGATATTTCCCTGGATGTATACATGTGAGAGGAAGCCCACTGGTCAGCAGTGGGAGAAAATGGAACGAGATGGATTTTGGGCGACAATGCACATTTTCTCATCCATTAATCATTTGATCTCAATACGGTTTTCTGCTCCCAAAACTAGAATGTGTTATCAACAGAGTGGACTAAGTTATTTAGAAGGAATGCAAAGGTTGAATTGAGTTATTGCACACTTCACAGAGGAGGCAATCCATAACGGAAATATGCAGATGCATGCGAGAACACGCCAATACGTATGGTAGTTGTAACGGCCGTTGGTGGTGGAAGAAGAGGAGGACAAAGGTGTAGCGTGGTATGTGTCCATATTTATTAAATGAACACGGAAATAACAAAACTAACGACCGAAAACAGTTCTGGCTGGTGCAGACACACAACAGAAAACAATCACCCACAACTAAAGGGTGAAAACAGGTTACCTAAGTATGGTTCTCAATCAGGGACAACGATAGACAGCTGCCGCTGATTGAGAACCATACCAGGACAAACACAGAAATCCCAAATCATAGAAAAACGAACATAGACTGCCCACCCCAACTCACACCCTGACCATACTAAAACAAAGACAAAACAAAGGAACTAAGGTCAGAACGTGACAGTAGTATACTAATTATAACATATACAGTGCCTTCGGAGCGTGTTCAGACCCCTTGACTTTTTCCACATTTTGTTAAGTTACAGCCTTATTCTAAAATTGATTAAATTAACAATTTTCCTCGGCAATCTACACACAATAACCCATAATGTCAAAGCGAAAACACGTTTTAAAAACAGAAATACCTTATTTACATAATTTTACAGACCCTCGAAATTGAGCTCAGTTGTTTCCATCCATCATCCTTGAGATGTTTTTACAACTTGATTGGAGTCCACCTGTGGTCAATTTAATTGATTGGACATGACTTGTAAAGGCACACACCTGTATATATAAGGTCACACAGTTGACACTTCATGTCAGAGCAAGCCATGAGGTCGAAGAAATTGTCCGTAGAGCTCTGAGATAAGATTGTGTCGAGGCAGAGATATGGGGAAGGGTACCAAAACATTTATGCATCACTGAATGTCCCCAAGAACACAGTGGCCTCCATCATTCTTAAATGGAAGACGTTTGGAACCACCAAGACTCTTCCTAGAGCTGGCTGCCCGACCAAACTGAGCAATCGGGGAGAAGGACCTTGGTCAGGAGGTGACCAAGAACCCTATGGTCACTCTGACAGAGCTCCAGAGTTCCACTGTGGAGATGGGAGAACCTTCCAGAAGGACAACCATCTCTGCAGCACGACACCAATCAGACCTTTATGGAAGATTGGCCAGATGGAAGCCACTTCTCAGGAGTTTGCCAAAAGGCACCTAAAGGACTCTCAGACCATGAGAAACAAGATTCTCTGGTCTGATGAAACCAAGATTGAACTCTTTGGCCTGAATGCCAAGCATCACGTCTGGAGATAACCTGGCACCATACCTATGGTGAAGAATGGTGGTGGCAACATCATGCTGTGAAGATGTTTTTCAGCAGCAGTGACTGGGAGACTAGTCAGAGTCAAGGCAAATATGAACGAAGCAAAGTACAGAGAGATCCTTGATAAAAAAAAACAGTTCCAGAGCGCTCAGAAACTCAGACTGGGGGCGAAAGTTCACCTTCCAACAGGACAACGTCCCTAGGCACAAACCAAGACAATGCAGGAGTTGCTACGGGACAAGTCCTTGAGTGACCCAGCCAGATCCCGGACTTGAACCTGATCGAACATCTCTGGAGAGACCTGAAAGTAGCTATGCAGCAACGCTCCTCATCCAACCTGACAGAGCTTGATAGGATCTGCAGAGAAGAATGGGAGAAACTCCTCAAATACAGGTGTGCCAAGCTTGTAGCATCATACTCAAGAAGACTCGCATCAACAAAGTACTGAGTAAAGGGTCTGAATACTTATGTAAATGTGATATTTCAGTTTTTATTTTTGAATAAATTTCTCTCCGACCCGCTCTCTATCCACTAGGAGGCGAGGAGTTAACAAGCCAGGGAATTATCTTGCGCCAACCCAGGTAGAAGGCAAGGTCTCCTCTCCTTGTCTGTCAAATCAACCAGTGTGTTTTCCCGTTAAATTCCCTGAGTACCCTAGCCCTTCACTCCAGTTAGCTCTGATTGATTCCGGAGCTGCCAGGAATCTCTTAGCGCACTGGCCACTGCATTACGCATTCCTTTGGTTCCCCTACAGTCACCCATTCCAGTTCGAGCCCGGATAATCGTCCAATAGGGACAGGGCTCGTACATCACATTACTGTTCCGGTTTCTTTGCTGACCCATGACACTCATTCAGAACAGATCACTTTCTTGATCATAGACACTCCCACGCACCCCATTGTTTTAGGTCTCTCCTGGTTTGAGTTTGCATAACCCGGTTATTTCCTGGTCCGAGAGGAGACTGCTAGGTTGGTTGCAGGAGTGTTAGGGTAGGTGTCTCGGGGTGTCTGTCAACACCACCATGGTGGTAAGTCCGGACTGTGCTCCTCAAGTGGATTTACCAGAGGAGTACCAGGATCTGCACCGGGTTTTCTCAAAGACCCAGGCTACACGCGTGCCTCCCCATTGCCCCTGGGACTGTGCCATTGTCCTCTCGGGAGGGCTGCGCCAGACAACAGGTCATGTCTATTCCCTCTCCTATTCGGAGACCGAGGCCATGGAGACCTATGTACAGGAGAGTCTCCAGCAGAGTTTTATCCGCCCCTTTTAGTCACCAGCCTCCTCAAGCTTCTTTTTTGTCAAGAAGAAAGATGGGGGACTGCGCCCCTGCATTGATTATCGAACACTGAACAAGGCCACCGTCAAGTTCAGCTATCTTTTACCCTCATCCCAACCATCATCAAACAAATGCACGGGGCGCAGTACTTCACGAAGCTGGACTTTAGGAGCGCCTACAATCTGGTGCGCATTCGTGCAGGCTTTGAATGAAAGACTGCTTTTTCCACGACCACGGGTCATAACGAGTATCTCGTAATGCCCTTTGGCCTGTCTAATGCTCCTTCAACCTTCCAGGCCTTCATCAACGAAGTGTTTCGGGACATGCTGGGACGCGGCCTAGTGATCTATATAGACAACATTTTGGTCTATACATGCGTCCAGCATGTCTTGTTGGTCAGGTCTGTGCTGAGAAGATTGTTGGAGCATGACCTAAATGTTAAACAAGAGAAATATTTGTTTTTCCAGCGGTCCGTGTCTTTTTTGGGCTATCTCAACGCCACGGAGGGAGTGGAGATGGAGGAGCAATGCGTCAGTACAGTCAGATCATGGCCCATCCCCACCTTGGTGAAAGCAGTCCAGCGATTCCTGGGGTTCGCCAACGATTTCCAGGGGTTTATTCGGGGCTTCAGCACGGTGGTCGCACCTCTTACCTCCCTGCTGAGAGGAGGTCCCCAGCAGCTTCGTTGGACGGTGGAGGCGGAGAGGGCGTTCGAGACGCTGAAAGCACGTTTCGCCACTGCTCCCGTGTTGGCACATCCCGACACATTTACATTTACATTTAAGTCATTTAGCAGACGCTCTTATCCAGAGCGACTTACAAATTGGTGCGTTCACCTTAAGACATCCAGTGGAACAGCCACTTTACAATAGTGCATCTAAATCTTTTAAGGGAGGGGGGGTGAGAAGGATTACTTTATCCTATCCTAGGTATTCCTGAAAGAGGTGGGGTTTCAGGTGTCTCCGGAAGGTGGTGATTGACTCCGCTGTCCTGGCGTCGTGAGGGAGTTTGTTCCACCATTGGGGGGCCAGAGCAGCGAACAGTTTTGACTGGGCTGCACGGGAACTGTACTTCCTCAGTGGTAGGGAGGCGAGCAGGCCAGAGGTGGATGAACGCAGTGCCCTTGTTTGGGTGTAGGGCCTGATCAGAGCCTGGAGGTACTGAGGTGCCGTTCCCCTCACAGCTCCGTAGGCAAGCACCATGGTCTTGTAGCGGATGCGAGCTTCAACTGGAAGCCAGTGAAGAGAGCGGAGGAGCGGGGTGACGTGAGAGAACTTGGGAAGGTTGAACACCAGACGGGCTGCGGCGTTCTGGGTGAGTTGTAGGGGTTTAATGGCACAGGCAGGGAGCCCAGCCAACAGCGAGTTGCAGTAATCCAGACGGGAGATGACAAGTGCCTGGATTAGGACCTGCGCTGCTTCCTGTGTGAGGCAGGGTCGTACTCTGCGGATGTTGTAGAGCATGAACCTACAAGAACGGGCCACCGCCTTGATGTTAGTTGAGAACGACAGGGTGTTGTCCAGGATCACGCCAAGGTTCTTAGCGCTCTGGGAGGAGGACACAATGGAGTTGTCAACCGTGATGGCGAGATCATGGAACGGGCAGTCCTTCCCCGGGAGGAAGAGCAGCTCCGTCTTGCCGAGGTTCAGCTTGAGGTGGTGATCCGTCATCCACACTGATATGTCTGCCAGACATGCAGAGATGCGATTCGCCACCTGGTCATCAGAAGGGGGAAAGGAGAAGATTAATTGTGTGTCGTCTGCATAGCAATGATAGGAGAGACCATGTGAGGTTATGACAGAGCCAAGTGACTTGGTGTATAGCGAAAATAGGAGAGGGCCTAGAACAGAGCCCTGGGGGACGCCAGTGGTGAGAGCGCGTGGTGAGGAGACAGATTCTCGCCACGCCACCTGGTAGGAGCGACCTGTCAGGGGGGACGCAATCCAAGCGTGGGCCGCGCCGGAGATGCCCAACTCGGAGAGGGTGGAGAGGAGGATCTGATGGTTCACAGTATCGAAGGCAGCCGATAGGTCTAGAAGGATGAGAGCAGAGGAGAGAGAGTTAGCTTTAGCAGTGCGGAGCGCCTCCATGATACAGAGAAGAGCAGTCTCAGTTGAATGACTAGTCTTGAAACCTGACTGATTTGGATCAAGAAGGTCATTCTGAGAGAGATAGCGGGAGAGCTGGCCAAGGACGGCACGTTCAAGAGTTTTGGAGAGAAAAGAAAGAAGGGATACTGGTCTGTAGTTGTTGACATCGGAGGGATCGAGTGTAGGTTTTTTCAGAAGGGGTGCAACTCTCGCTCTCTTGAAGACAGAAGGGACGTAGCCAGCGGTCAGGGATGAGTTGATGAGCGAGGTGAGGTAAGGGAGAAGGTCTCCGGAAATGGTCTGGAGAAGAGAGGAGGGAATAGGGTCAAGCGGGCAGGTTGTTGGGCGGCCGGCCGTCACAAGACGCGAGATTTCATCTGGAGAGAGAGGGGAGAAAGAGGTCAAAGCACAGGGTAGGGCAGTGTGAGCAGAACCAGCGGTGTCGTTTGACTTAGCAAACGAGGATCGGATGTCGTCGACCTTCTGTTCAAAATGGTTGACGAAGTCATCTGCAGAGAGGGAGGAGGGGGGGAGAGGAGGATTCAGGAGGGAGGAGAAGGTGGCAAAGAGCTTCCTAGGGTTAGAGGCAGATGCTTGGACTTTAGAGTGGTAGAAAGTGGCTTTAGCAGCAGAGACAGAAGAGGAAAATGTAGAGAGGAGGGAGTGAAAGGATGCCAGGTCCGCAGGGAGGCGAGTTTTCCTCCATTTCCGCTCGGCTGCCCGGAGCCCTGTTCTATGAGCTCGCAATGAGTCGTCGAGCCACGGAGCAGGAGGGGAGGACCGAGCCGGCCTGGAGGATAGGGGACATAGAGAATCAAGGGATGCAGAAAGGGAGGAGAGGAGGGTTGAGGAGGCAGAATCAGGAGATAGGTTGGAGAAGGTTTGAGCAGAGGGAAGAGATGATAGGATGGAAGAGGAGAGAGTAGCGGGGGAGAGAGAGCGAAGATTGGGACGGTGCGATACCATCCGAGTAGGGGCAGTGTGGGAAGTGTTGGATGAGAGCAAGAGGGAAAAGGATACAAGGTAGTGGTCGGAGACTTGGAGGGGAGTTGCAGTGAGGTTAGTGGAAGAACAGCATCTAGTAAAGATGAGGTCGAGCGTATTGCCTGCCTTGTGAGTAGAGGGGGAAGGTGAGAGGGTGAGGTCAAAAGAGGAGAGGAGTGGAAAGAAGGAGGCAGAGAGGAATGAGTCAAAGGTAGACGTGGGGAGGTTAAAGTCGCCCAGAACTGTGAGAGGTGAGCCGTCCTCAGGAAAGGAGCTTATCAAGGCATCAAACTCATTGATGAACTCTCAGAGGGAACCTGGAGGGCGATAAATGATAAGGATGTTAAGCTTGAAAGGGCTGGTAACTTGAAAGGGCTGGTAACCGCGCCTACATTCCCACAGGTGTGTGGGACTGCCTCCTTTCCTGGGCGCACACGGCGCCTGTGTCGGGTCATCCTTGGATAGGCCGTGCCATCGCCTGTCTTACGGAGAAGTACTGGCCACCTTGGCTAGGGACATCCGGGTTTAAGTCTCTTCCTGCTCCATCTGTGCTCAGTCTAAGACACCCAGGAACCTCCTTTATGGAAAGCTCCATTCCCTGCCGGTTCTACAACAACCCTGGTCTCACCTCTCGATGGACTTTGTCACTGACCTTCCCCACTCTAAGGGAACACCCCCATTCTTGTCGTTGTGGGACGGTTTTCCAAAGCTTGTCGCCTCCTACCCTGCCTGGGCTTCCATCGACCATGCAAACTGCGGAGGCTCATTTTATACATCTCTTCCGGCACTATGGGATCCGGGAGGATATTGTGTCAGATCGTGGCCTTCAGTTCACCTCACAGGTATGGAAGGCGTTCTCCTGGGGGTCACAGTCAGTCTCACCTCTGGGTATCGGTCTCAAGCAAATGGGCAGGTGGAGAGGGTCAACCAGGAGGTGGACAGGTTCCTGCTGTGTTACTGTCAGGATCGGCCGGGGGAGTGGACGGAGTTTCTACCTTGGGCGGAGTATGCACAGGATTCCCTCCGCCACTCCTTCACTAACCTCACACCTTTCCAGTGTGTGTTGGGGTATCAGCTGGACCTGGCACCTTGGCATCTGAGCCAGATCGAGGCTCCTGCGGGGGATGAGTGATTTCGGCACAACCTCCACCACAGTGAGGCGCCTGTTTTCTCCCCAGGCGACCGGGTCTGGCTCTCCACCCGGAACCTGCCCCACCGCCTGCCCTGCCGGAAGCTGAGCCCGCAGGACGCCAAATTCAAAACAACAAAAATCTCATAATTAAAATTCCTCAAGCATTCAAGTATTTTACATTTAAAAGATACAATTCTCGTTAATCCAGCCACAGTGTCTGATTTCAAAAAGGATTTACAGCGAAAGCACCACAAACGATTGATAGGTCACCACCAAGCCACAGAATAACAGCAATTTTTTCCCAGCCAAAGAGAGGAGTCTCAAAAAGCAGAAATAGAGATAAAATTAACACTAGCCTTTGATGATCTTCATCAGACGACACTCATAGGACTTCATGTTACACAATACATGTATGTTTTGTTTGATAAAGTTCATATTTATATAAAAAAATCTTAGTTTACATTGGCGCGTTACGTTCAGACAACAAAGCAGCCAAAAATATACCAGCCATATTTGGTAGTCAACATAACTCAGAAATAGCATTTTAAATATTCACTTACCTTTGATGATCTTCATCAGAATGCACTCCCAGGAATCCTAGTTCCACCATAAATGTTTGATTTGTTCGATAATGTTCATCAGTTATGTCCAAATTCTTCTTTTGTTAGGGCGTTTGGTAAACAAATCCAAAAGCGTGTTCAGGTCGCACCGTACGTCGGACAAAAAGTTCAAAAAGTTATTTTAAAGCCCGTAGAAACATGCCAAACTAAGTATGGAATCAATCTTTAGAATGTTTTTAACATACTGTAAAACGTCATTAATGTTCCAACCATACAATTCCTTTGTCTGTATAAATGAAGTGGAAGGTAGCTACATGGACTTTCTTCAATGGGGGCTGAGTTGAAAAGCTACAAACCTTCAGAGTGTTTTCTATCCAAATGTACTAATTATATGCATATTCTAGCTTTTACGGCTGAGTAGCAGGCAGCTTAATTTGGGGCCGTTTTTTAATCCAAGCTACCCAATACTGCCCCCTACCCCAAAGATGTTAAAGTCCTGAGGAGGGTTAATGAGGTAACGTACCGTTTACAACTCCCTGTTGATTACTGCATTAACCCAACCTTTCATGTGTCTCTCCTCAGGCAAGTGGTGCCTGGTCCCCTCGCTGAAGCTGCAGTACCTCATCAACTGGGAGGGGTACGGTCCAGAGGTGCGGTGCTGGGTTCCTGCGGTGGACATCCTGGACACTTCGCTGACCAGGGATTTTCACCGTCGGCGCCCAGCCCAACCCGCACCGCGCCCCTGTGGTCGTCTCCAAGGCCGGTGTTATAGCGTGTCGGGGGGGGGGGGGGTAATGTCAGGGATCCCCCGGTAATGATGCTCATTCTGTTCACCAGTTCTGGAGGTCTACCTTACCGGTTTTCTAGGCTTCACTGAACGGGATTCATTATCATAAACCCCAGACTGTCTTGTCTGATTACACACTAGAGGTTGACCGATAATGATTTTTCAACACCGATACCGATACCGATTGTTGGAGGACCAAAAAAAACGATACCAATTAATCGTCCGATTAAAAAAATAAAATAAAAACGTTTTATTTGTAATAATGACAATTACAACAATACTGAATCAACACTTATTTTAACTTAATATAATACATCAATAAAAATCTATTTAGCCACAAATAAATAATGAAACATGTTCAATTTGGTTTAAATAATGCAAAAACAAAGTGTTGGAGAAGTAAAGGTGCAATATGTTCCATGTAAAAAAGCTATACACCTGATTCGATGGAATGTGGGCCTACTCTAAACAAACTATTTTCTGAGTAACATTTCTGAGTAGTTTGGTACTTCATGGAATATACAGTTCCGTTTTCTTGTGATACATTGAACTGCTGGCTATCCAAAGCTCCTCTAATAAGACTGTCTTTGTATTAGGAGAGACAAATACTGTATGATCTGTCTCTTCTCAAATGATCCTCTTTGATTAGCTTGTCCTTCTGTTGCACTTGGACGTCATTTTCTTTTGAGGCTCCTGACAGTCACCCAACCGAGGATCCAAGAGCTTTCTGATCAGGCCAGAAGCAAGACCACATACTATTCACGCTAGTCTCATCTCCGAGTGGGGAGTTTAATGCACTGAGATCATTTTTAAATGATCTAACCAATGCTCTAACCACTAGGCTACCCTGCCGCTAGGCTACCCTAAAGCTAGGCACACTTTTGTTGTTCATTACTTCCTGTTGTTCTCACCTGACTGTTGTCTCTATGGTCCGTCCTGCAGTGTGAAGAGGACGGCCAGATCTTCTTCAGCCTTGACGACGGGTCCACCAAATTCACCGACCTGATCCAGCTGGTGGAGTTCTACCAGCTCAACAGAGGAGTCCTGCCTTGTAAACTCAAGCACCCCTGCACCCTCGTAGCCTTATGACCCCTGACCTATGACTTGACCGGACTCTGCCTACAAACAAACTCAAGACTTTTTCTTTAGGAGAAGCTAAAGTGATGAACTCATGTTGTTCTTGATGTGTCATGAGCTGCCAGAGACTGCGGATGGAACAGGACGGAGTGGTTGGGGGGTTAGGATGGACGCCAGTGGACTTCAGTGACCTCTGTGTTCCGGAAGGAAGGAGGAGATAAAGAAGCAAAAATAAAAGCAAAAAGCTGCACCACGTTGTTATTAACTCTTATAAAAAACTAAAACATTTTCAAGTTTGTATTCATAGTCACCAATAAGCTCTGATCCACTGACACTATTTAGTGACAGTTTATGAGAACAAAGGAGTTTTTATTTTCCTTGTACAATCATCAGGACTTTGTTTAGTCTGGGCCACTTTTTTACATAATGAAAGTATTTTTTTTGTTACAAATAATCTATACTACAACCTTTTTCTGAAAAGCTGATTGTTTTCTAGTTTGGCGCTTGTGAAACTGGGAACAGGTCTTTCCACACTGACTGAAGAAGAATTCCTCTACCGTCTCATTCTTCTCGTTACCAACAATGGCAAATCCCTCCTGTGTTGGAGGGATGGATGGACAATCTGATATTCGGAAAAAGAACATCACAAGACAGATCACGAGGCCAGCTGTCTCTTTCAAGCTGTAGAAAAGGAAAGGCTGGACCTGGTAATTTAGGATGGAGCTGAAGGATACTCAAGGTGTAACGGCGTTCTTCGTTTGTCGAAAGAGAGTCGGACCGAAATGCAGCGTGGTGGTTACTCATGACTTTAATGAACAAAGTGACACATGAAAATAACTATACAAATACAAAAACAACAAACGGAACGTGAAACCTAATTACAGCCTATCTGGTGAAACTACACAGAGACAGGAACAATCACCCACAAAATACACAGTGAAACCCCGGCTACCTAAATACGGTTCCCAATCAGAGACAACGCGAATCACCTGACTCTGATTGAGAACCGCCTCAGGCAGCCAAACCTATGCTACACACACCCCTAATCAACCACAATCCCAATGCCTACAAAAACCCCAATACGACAATACAATAAACCCATGTCACACCCTGGCCTGAACAAATAATTAAAGAAAACACAAAATACTAAGACCAAGGCGTGACAGAACCCCCCCCCTAAGGTGCGGACTCCCGGACGCACCTCACAACCATAGGGAGGGTCCGGGTGGGCGTCTGTCCATGGTGGCGGCTCCGGCTCGGGACGTGGACCCCACTTCATAAATGTCATAGTTCCTCTCCCTCGCATCCTGGGATAATCCACCCTCGCCGCCGACCATGGCCTAATAGTCCTCACCCAGAACCCCACTGGACTGAGGGGCAGCTCGTGACTGATGGGCAGCTCGGGACAGAGGGGCAGCTCGGGACAGAGGGGCAGCTCGGGACAGAGGGGCAGCTCGGGACAGAGGGGTAGCTCGGGACTGAGGGGTAGCTCAGTACTGAGAGGAAGCCCAGTACTGAGAGGAAGCCCAGTACTGAGAGGAAGCCCAGTACTGAGATGAAGCTCAGGCAGGTAGTAGGCTCTGGTAGATCCTGGCTGGCTGGCGGATCTGGAAGATTCTGGTTGACTAGCAGATCTGGAAGATTCTGGTTGACTGGCAGATCTAGCTGCTCTATGCAGACTGGCAGATCTGGAAGAGACTGGTTGACTGGCAGATCTAGAAGATCATGGCTGACTGGCGGATCTAGCTGCTCTATGCAGACTGGCAGCTCCTTGCAGACTGACAGCTCCTTGCAGACTGACAGCTCTGGCTGCTCCATGCAGGCTGACAGCTCCTTGCAGACTGACAGGTCCTTGCAGACTGACAGCTCCTTGCAGACTGGCAGCACTTTGCCGACTGACAGCTCTGGCTGCTTCTTACAGACTGACAGCTCTGGCTGCTTCATACAGACTGACAGCTCTGGCTGCTTCATGCAGACTGACAGCTCTGGCTGCTTCATGCAGACTGACAGCTCAGGCTGCTCCGAACAGGCAGGAGGCTCCGGTAGCGCAGGAGAGGAGGAAAGCGCTGGCTGCGCTGAACAGGCGGGAGGCTCCGGCAGCGCAGGAGAGGAGAAAGGCTCTGGCTGCGCTAAACAGGCGGGAGACTCCAACAGCGCAGGAGAGGAGGAAAGCGCTGGCTGCGCTGAACAGGTGAGGCGCACTGAAGGCCTGGTGCGTGGTGCTGGAACTGGTGGTACTGGATCGAGGACACGCACAGGAAGCCTGGTGCGGGGAGCTGCTACCGGAGGACTGGTGTGTGGAGGTGGCTCTGGATAGACCGGACCGTGCAGGCGCACTGGAACTCTTGAGCACCGAGCCTGCCCAAGCTTACCTGGCTCGATGCCCACTCTAGCCCGGCCAATACGAAGGGCTGGTATGAACCGCACCGGGCTATGCACCCGCACTGGAAACACCGTGCGCTCCATAGCATAACACGGTGTCTTCCCGGTCTCTCTAGCCCATCGGTAAGCACAGGGAGTTTGCGCAGGTCTCCTACCTGGCATAGCCATACTCCCTTTAAGCCCCCCCCCAATAATTTTTTTGGGCTGCTTTTCGGGCTTCCATCCGCGTCGCCGTGCTGCCTCCTCATACCAGCGCCTCTCCGCTTTAGCCGCCTCTAGTTCTTCCTTGGGACGGCGATATTCTCCAGGCTGAGCCCAGGGTCCTTTTCCATCCAGTTCTTCCTCCCATGTCCAATTCTCCAAGTGGTGCAGCCTCTCCCACTGCAACTGCTCTTCACGATTAACAGGGAGAGTTGGCTCAGGTCTGACACCTGACTCAGCCACTCTCCCTCTGAGCCCTCCCCCAATAAATATTTGGGGGTGACTTTCGGGTTTCGCTCTGCACGGCCGTGTCTTTCTTTTCGACTCCATTCGCCTATAGCCCTCTTCGCACTGCTCCAGCGAATCCCAGGCGGGCTCAGGTACTCTCTCTGGGTCGGCCGCCCACCTGTCTATTTCTTCCCACGTCGTATACTCCAAGCCTCTGCTGTCCATAACGTCCTCCCTTCGCTGCTGCCTGTTAACACGCTGCTCGGTCTGTAACAGCGTTCTTCGTTTGTCGAAAGAGAGTCGGACCGAAATGCAGCGTGGTGGTTACTCATGACTTTAATGAACAAAGTGACACATGAAAATAACTATACAAATACAAAAACAACAAACGGAACGTGAAACCTAATTACAGCCTATCTGGTGAAACTACACAGAGACAGGAACAATCACCCACAAAATACACAGTGAAACCCCGGCTACCTAAATACGGTTCCCAATCAGAGACAACACGAATCACCTGTCTCTGATTGAGAACCGCCTCAGGCAGCCAAACCTATGCTACACACACCCCTAATCAACCACAATCCCAATGCCTACAAAAACCCCAATACGACAATACAATAAACCCATGTCACACCCTGGCCTGAACAAATAATTAAAGAAAACACAAAATACTAAGACCAAGGCGTGACAGAACCCCCCCCCTAAGGTGCGGACTCCCGGACGCACCTCACAACCATAGGGAGGGTCCGGGTGGGCGTCTGTCCATGGTGGCGGCTCCGGCTCGGGACGTGGACCCCACTTCATAAATGTCATAGTTCCTCTCCCTCGCATCCTGGGATAATCCACCCTCGCCGCCGACCATGGCCTAATAGTCCTCACCCAGAACCCCACTGGACTGAGGGGCAGCTCGTGACTGATGGGCAGCTCGGGACAGAGGGGCAGCTCGGGACAGAGGGGCAGCTCGGGACAGAGGGGCAGCTCGGGACAGAGGGGTAGCTCGGGACTGAGGGGTAGCTCAGTACTGAGAGGAAGCCCAGTACTGAGAGGAAGCCCAGTACTGAGAGGAAGCCCAGTACTGAGATGAAGCTCAGGCAGGTAGTAGGCTCTGGTAGATCCTGGCTGGCTGGCGGATCTGGAAGATTCTGGTTGACTAGCAGATCTGGAAGATTCTGGTTGACTGGCAGATCTAGCTGCTCTATGCAGACTGGCAGATCTGGAAGAGACTGGTTGACTGGCAGATCTAGAAGATCATGGCTGACTGGCGGATCTAGCTGCTCTATGCAGACTGGCAGCTCCTTGCAGACTGACAGCTCCTTGCAGACTGACAGCTCTGGCTGCTCCATGCAGGCTGACAGCTCCTTGCAGACTGACAGGTCCTTGCAGACTGACAGCTCCTTGCAGACTGGCAGCACTTTGCCGACTGACAGCTCTGGCTGCTTCTTACAGACTGACAGCTCTGGCTGCTTCATACAGACTGACAGCTCTGGCTGCTTCATGCAGACTGACAGCTCTGGCTGCTTCATGCAGACTGACAGCTCAGGCTGCTCCGAACAGGCAGGAGGCTCCGGTAGCGCAGGAGAGGAGGAAAGCGCTGGCTGCGCTGAACAGGCGGGAGGCTCCGGCAGCGCAGGAGAGGAGAAAGGCTCTGGCTGCGCTAAACAGGCGGGAGACTCCAACAGCGCAGGAGAGGAGGAAAGCGCTGGCTGCGCTGAACAGGTGAGGCGCACTGAAGGCCTGGTGCGTGGTGCTGGAACTGGTGGTACTGGATCGAGGACACGCACAGGAAGCCTGGTGCGGGGAGCTGCTACCGGAGGACTGGTGTGTGGAGGTGGCTCTGGATAGACCGGACCGTGCAGGCGCACTGGAACTCTTGAGCACCGAGCCTGCCCAAGCTTACCTGGCTCGATGCCCACTCTAGCCCGGCCAATACGAAGGGCTGGTATGAACCGCACCGGGCTATGCACCCGCACTGGAAACACCGTGCGCTCCATAGCATAACACGGTGTCTTCCCGGTCTCTCTAGCCCATCGGTAAGCACAGGGAGTTTGCGCAGGTCTCCTACCTGGCATAGCCATACTCCCTTTAAGCCCCCCAATAATTTTTTGGGCTGCTTTTCGGGCTTCCATCCGCGTCGCCGTGCTGCCTCCTCATACCAGCGCCTCTCCGCTTTAGCCGCCTCTAGTTCTTCCTTGGGACGGCGATATTCTCCAGGCTGAGCCCAGGGTCCTTTTCCATCCAGTTCTTCCTCCCATGTCCAATTCTCCAAGTGGTGCAGCCTCTCCCACTGCAACTGCTCTTCACGATTAACAGGGAGAGTTGGCTCAGGTCTGACACCTGACTCAGCCACTCTCCCTCTGAGCCCTCCCCCAATAAATATTTGGGGGTGACTTTCGGGTTTCGCTCTGCACGGCCGTGTCTTTCTTTTCGACTCCATTCGCCTATAGCCCTCTTCGCACTGCTCCAGCGAATCCCAGGCGGGCTCAGGTACTCTCTCTGGGTCGGCCGCCCACCTGTCTATTTCTTCCCACGTCGTATACTCCAAGCCTCTGCTGTCCATAACGCCCTCCCTTCGCTGCTGCCTGTTAACACGCTGCTCGGTCTGTAACAGCGTTCTTCGTTTGTCGAAAGAGAGTCGGACCGAAATGCAGCGTGGTGGTTACTCATGACTTTAATGAACAAAGTGACACATGAAAATAACTATACAAATACAAAAACAACAAACGGAACGTGAAACCTAATTACAGCCTATCTGGTGAAACTACACAGAGACAGGAACAATCACCCACAAAATACACAGTGAAACCCGGCTACCTAAATACGGTTCCCAATCAGAGACAACACGAATCACCTGTCTCTGATTGAGAACCGCCTCAGGCAGCCAAACCTATGCTACACACACCCCTAATCAACCACAATCCCAATGCCTACAAAAACCCCAATACGACAATACAATAAACCCATGTCACACCCTGGCCTGAACAAATAATTAAAGAAAACACAAAATACTAAGACCAAGGCGTGACAGAACCCCCTAAGGTGCGGACTCCCGGACGCACCTCACAACCATAGGGAGGGTCCGGGTGGGCGTCTGTCCATGGTGGCGGCTCCGGCTCGGGACGTGGACCCCACTTCATAAATGTCATAGTTCCTCTCCCTCGCATCCTGGGATAATCCACCCTCGCCGCCGACCATGGCCTAATAGTCCTCACCCAGAACCCCACTGGACTGAGGGGCAGCTCGTGACTGATGGGCAGCTCGGGACAGAGGGGCAGCTCGGGACAGAGGGGCAGCTCGGGACAGAGGGGCAGCTCGGGACAGAGGGGTAGCTCGGGACTGAGGGGTAGCTCAGTACTGAGAGGAAGCCCAGTACTGAGAGGAAGCCCAGTACTGAGAGGAAGCCCAGTACTGAGATGAAGCTCAGGCAGGTAGTAGGCTCTGGTAGATCCTGGCTGGCTGGCGGATCTGGAAGATTCTGGTTGACTAGCAGATCTGGAAGATTCTGGTTGACTGGCAGATCTAGCTGCTCTATGCAGACTGGCAGATCTGGAAGAGACTGGTTGACTGGCAGATCTAGAAGATCATGGCTGACTGGCGGATCTAGCTGCTCTATGCAGACTGGCAGCTCCTTGCAGACTGACAGCTCCTTGCAGACTGACAGCTCTGGCTGCTCCATGCAGGCTGACAGCTCCTTGCAGACTGACAGGTCCTTGCAGACTGACAGCTCCTTGCAGACTGGCAGCACTTTGCCGACTGACAGCTCTGGCTGCTTCTTACAGACTGACAGCTCTGGCTGCTTCATACAGACTGACAGCTCTGGCTGCTTCATGCAGACTGACAGCTCTGGCTGCTTCATGCAGACTGACAGCTCAGGCTGCTCCGAACAGGCAGGAGGCTCCGGTAGCGCAGGAGAGGAGGAAAGCGCTGGCTGCGCTGAACAGGCGGGAGGCTCCGGCAGCGCAGGAGAGGAGAAAGGCTCTGGCTGCGCTAAACAGGCGGGAGACTCCAACAGCGCAGGAGAGGAGGAAAGCGCTGGCTGCGCTGAACAGGTGAGGCGCACTGAAGGCCTGGTGCGTGGTGCTGGAACTGGTGGTACTGGATCGAGGACACGCACAGGAAGCCTGGTGCGGGGAGCTGCTACCGGAGGACTGGTGTGTGGAGGTGGCTCTGGATAGACCGGACCGTGCAGGCGCACTGGAACTCTTGAGCACCGAGCCTGCCCAAGCTTACCTGGCTCGATGCCCACTCTAGCCCGGCCAATACGAAGGGCTGGTATGAACCGCACCGGGCTATGCACCCGCACTGGAAACACCGTGCGCTCCATAGCATAACACGGTGTCTTCCCGGTCTCTCTAGCCCATCGGTAAGCACAGGGAGTTTGCGCAGGTCTCCTACCTGGCATAGCCATACTCCCTTTAAGCCCCCCAATAATTTTTTTGGGCTGCTTTTCGGGCTTCCATCCGCGTCGCCGTGCTGCCTCCTCATACCAGCGCCTCTCCGCTTTAGCCGCCTCTAGTTCTTCCTTGGGACGGCGATATTCTCCAGGCTGAGCCCAGGGTCCTTTTCCATCCAGTTCTTCCTCCCATGTCCAATTCTCCAAGTGGTGCAGCCTCTCCCACTGCAACTGCTCTTCACGATTAACAGGGAGAGTTGGCTCAGGTCTGACACCTGACTCAGCCACTCTCCCTCTGAGCCCTCCCCCAATAAATATTTGGGGGTGACTTTCGGGTTTCGCTCTGCACGGCCGTGTCTTTCTTTTCGACTCCATTCGCCTATAGCCCTCTTCGCACTGCTCCAGCGAATCCCAGGCGGGCTCAGGTACTCTCTCTGGGTCGGCCGCCCACCTGTCTATTTCTTCCCACGTCGTATACTCCAAGCCTCTGCTGTCCATAACGTCCTCCCTTCGCTGCTGCCTGTTAACACGCTGCTCGGTCTGTAACAGCGTTCTTCGTTTGTCGAAAGAGAGTCGGACCGAAATGCAGCGTGGTGGTTACTCATGACTTTAATGAACAAAGTGACACATGAAAATAACTATACAAATACAAAAACAACAAACGGAACGTGAAACCTAATTACAGCCTATCTGGTGAAACTACACAGAGACAGGAACAATCACCCACAAAATACACAGTGAAACCCCGGCTACCTAAATACGGTTCCCAATCAGAGACAACACGAATCACCTGTCTCTGATTGAGAACCGCCTCAGGCAGCCAAACCTATGCTACACACACCCCTAATCAACCACAATCCCAATGCCTACAAAAACCCCAATACGACAATACAATAAACCCATGTCACACCCTGGCCTGAACAAATAATTAAAGAAAACACAAAATACTAAGACCAAGGCGTGACACAAGGACTACACAGGATCCATTTATTCCACTCTCATAGGACTTTTCTTCATTTCTTTCTTTCTTTGGTGACCTCACAGGCGTTTGTATTCATGACATTTTAGTACTACATCAAATGTGTTCTTAGTCCGTTTTAGTTTCTTATCAGTAGTCTGGAGCATATAGATTTCTAACAGTCAGACAACAACAACTAAATCACTACATCCAGTTCGGTGTTAAATCAATCCATCATCAGCTCCACCATCCGGTGTTCCACATGAACTTCTCCCCAAAATATAAACTACTACAGGTATTCATTCACTCCCCCTCTCATCCACTCATTTAAGTCCATGTAATAGATAGCTGTTGTGGTCCACGCTGCTAGCCTAGTCCTATACCGTGTGCTATAACCAACCCTTCTATTGTTGGCTACAGTACGTATTCAGAATGACACTAGGCTACCATGCTGCTCTTCAGGTGATAACAAGCAACATAACAGCTCAGCTCTTGGGTCTCTCTTGGTGTCAACACAATAATAAAGCTATATGTATAACATTGGAAAGCTTATGGCCATCTTGTGGACTAATTCCATGTTGTAAGCACTCTGAAGACATGGTTATGATTATATGAGTAAAATCTAACAGGCCACTGGGGCGGGAGGGTGCCACAGTTTTCTTTTAAACCTACCTGTTTGCATTCCCTCCGTCAGAACACAGGGAAATATAACCACTACACCAACCTCTTGTGATCCACTAGAGGGATCTGACTAGCTCAGAGTTGACGTGTAGAGTCCAAGGTCGGTCTGTCTGTTGTGCTATCTGTAGAATGCAACTGGAATCAATCGAGTCATCTGCTAGGAGGACTCATCTTCTTAATCCAAGGGTGCATCGCAAATGGCACCGTATTCCCTAGATAGTGCATTACCTTACTTTTAACTAGGGCCCGTAAGCCTTTGGTCAAAAGTAGTGCACTATATCGGGAATAGAGTGCCATTTGGGATTCACCCCAAGTCCGTTCATTTTAGACTTGTTGCTTTTCTTTTCCATGATGTGATTGAATGATTGTTTTTAGAACAGACACTGTGAAGCCCTAGTAATGGATGATACCCTGAAGTGGAAGGGTTTTTACTGTCCAGCCTCGTCCAAGGTTGCAGTGAACACACAGATTTGTAAAGATGTTTTTACCTGTAACGCAACATTAAGAAAGAGCCATCTTTTTATTTTATTTATAGTGTCTTAAGCTGGATAGATTCAGATACAGAATATTAGCCACACTATCTACAAGTTCTGCACAATGACATTTCAAAAAACAAGATGCAATGACTCAATCATTTCAAGTATTGTTTTGCAAATGTATTTATTTACCTGGATGTGAGTGATTACTTGAAATGTAGCTCTTTTCTCAGTGCTGTTCATTACTGTTTTATCATTACCCTGGAATGATTGAACAGCGTAATTATTACATAGCATCTATTACAAAGCCTATAATTAATTTCTTGCTTTTTATGTTTGAACACTCAAACTATTTTATCACCAACACTTACTATGAAGTAACATTCAAGTGGTGTTCCCTAGTGGTTTTCATTCCAAATTGGTGTCAGTAGAAAAAGCGTGGGGAATAAAAGTCACTAATATTTCAGTCACAGTGCGTTTCACATCGATATTCAGTTTAATGCCTTTCTCTCACACATTCTTCTACATTTAGGAAATCTTTTCACATGAACCCCTCAAGAATATTTCAAACACACAGGTTGAAGAAGATTACATGTATTTTTTTGTTTGTTACATATTTAAACATTTGACATCTTCTTAAGTGACTTTCACTGATAATGTCAATCAAATTCATTTCATATCTAGATATTTAATTCATGAGTTGATTTTCAAATAGACACTGTTTTTTGAGCTGTCAGTTCAGTTGCTCTGTCCCATTTCATTACAGTTAGTTGTCTTCCATTTTACAGAACTTTCACTCTTTAAACTTTGCGTTAATCAGAACTTTGTTTCTTGTCAGAAGTGAAGCTATACCTTCACAATACTTGAGCCACAATTGCAAAAAACGAATTGGCGTACAGTACATTAAATAGCCAAGTCTTTTCCACAGCATAGTGTGTATTATCCAATGAGAAAGGCTTGGATGTGATGGCACCACTAGATGCCCATTGCAGTACCTTTTTCCATGGAATTTTAAGAGTAACTTCAGAGCTACACTTCACTGTTTATTGGGTGTGACCAGAGCCATGAATATATAATATATGTTAATGTATGGCTCTGGGTGTGGAATCATTATGACTATACAATGAGCAGGTTAGGTGCCAAAGCTGCTTACTTCTTTGCTAAATTCGGTCAAAACGTCGGACAATATATCTTCCCATTGGTCATAATGATTTCAGTAGAAATCAGTTAGAATTGCCTCCTCCGGTGGTAATCTTAGCTGTACAATGTAATATGCAACTCATGTAAAAGTTGTGTATTGAATCAATGTACCATATTAGCATATGAAACCATGTAGATGCAACACTGTATTTAGGTTACAGATCACTATTATTACCGCATTGGCTTACTCTTAACTACTTATGAAATGAAGAAACTTGATTTATTTTTATCATTTGGTTTAATGTGCATATCGAGTTTATTTCTTAAATGTTTGTCATGTAAAAACCTCTTCACAAATGTCTGTAATATTGGAATGTTGCTGGTATGGAACTATAGTTGGCTTGGGCATACAGTGTACATCTTTTCATAGTTCCTGCAAGTCATCCTAAGCTACTCAGACATCACTGACTTCTCAACACTAACTGTTTAGGCCTGTTAGATACAGATAGGTGTTTTTTGTATTCAGAGGCGAGTTCTCTCACATAGTGTCTTGCTATGAACTAGAATGTTACTAGTGACATTGAATCACCTGCAAAGTAGTGAACTGATGAAAGTGAATTAAGTAAATGTACTTTTTTATATTTCAGAGAAATGAATGTAACTGGGTTGCTCAGGGTTGACATGGAGCCTGTTGAAAACTGGTTATATCGTCAGACCAGTGAGATTTTGTATGTGCGATGTTGTGTAGTTCTGTTGATCAATTTGGGGTTAATAGTATTTCACCAAATCATTTTTTCTTTAGTAAGTAGTTTGGTCTTTATGATGTTCTTTCAGAATACCAGTAGTTTCTCCCAAACAGTAGTACAGCACAGGTGTCCTCTTCTCTCTTGTGTAAGTCTGTTTGTCCCAAGAAGCCTAAAATGCAGCAGGTGCCTCTGATGACCTTTTTCTCTGCACTAAACCAGAGCTGACTTTGGACCGTTCATGGGAACCTTTTCCAGTGATCGATAATGACTCTTGTGCTTTGCATATATTGTCACAATGCAAGATACAGTGACTGTACAAAGGAGTAAAGCAAATATATATAGATCTATATAAATATAAACCATTATGTATTTCAGGGAATGCAAAAAAAACAAGAACCTGTATCTCTTTTTAAGAGAAAGATCCTGTATTCATACTGTGCTTTGCTTCAATCTGTAAATAGCTGAATGGCTTATATCTCTTAATTGTAACCTTTTCAGGTATTTTTGTACAAATAAGGGACTGTTATGTTCTGTTTATTGTAATTAGAATAAAATAATACATTGTTAATACATTGTTATTAATTTAAGCAGTGATGGTATTGTCTTGGTAGAGAAGTTTTACCTTTTTCCTCATTACTCAATTACCTTGAGTCCTAATCCAGGTAATTACAAATGCATTTAAATCACTGCATTCTATTTGCAAGTCATTCTGTTTCTTTTGAAAACTATTGCAAATGCTAATTATTATAGATGGCATTACATTTCCACTGCAACTTACCATGAGTTTAGTTATATATTTTCATCTAACTATCATAAATGTCTGCTTGAAATGTTCAACTGTACATGGGGTTATACGTCACCCTGTTTCCCCACTAGATGGCAGACAACCACTACGAAAGCTAATCAAATACTCTACTTAAATGGGAAATCATCCATTGACACAATAGCAAAGCATATACCCCGCATTATGTTTTGTTAAAACGCTGTGGTATTGGGCTGGAGTAACCACTCTCAAATTCATAGACAGATATGGATGCAAGGACTGAGCATCCATGATATCAAAATGATAGATTCAAACATGTTTTGAAGCCATGTAGTTTGTGAACAAAGAAAATGTAAACAAACATTGGAGTAAATCAAGCTTATATTTTGGGTTCTGATGGGGTACGGCAGTTGAACTAAGCTTATGAGGCATTTATAAGCTATATTCTTCAAGACTCAGTGGAAAGCTACATATCATTCATTTATAAGTCCAAAAATGGATTGCCCCTTTAGGGGCAAACGTCATGAACTAACACATTTCACATTTTTAAGGATTGTTTACATGTCCCAACAATCAAGATTCATTCAAAAGCATCACGGATGTTGGCACAAAACTTGGACAGTTTGCTCGATACAGACCTAATGCTGTGTTAATAGCATGTTGTAAAGTCGTAAATACAAGCATAGAACTGTAAAGAAAGATCCACTTGACCGTCCCTCCAACTGGTAATTACTAGGAAACTGTTCTGTTATCCCTGAGCGCCGACTTCTCCCATGTTGAACTCTGACGTAACCCACTAAGGAAATTACCTCTATAACAGCATTTTCGGGAGTTAAATTAAACAAAACATTATTTATAAAAAGCAATCTATTAATATGGTTGGTGAACACTATAATTTGTTTGTGAGCACTATCTGTACTTGTAGTTTATGGTTGATGCAGCTTTTTTGCCATTAGCCAAACAACGTTTCTCAAGTTCAAGGGGGGTGAATGCATTTAACTCATATTTACAACTTCACAATTGGTAATTACCACCTTGCCACTTGGTTATGAATGCAGCATAAGAATAGAGCAATCATCCCCATAAGAGGATGTAGATAAAACAACATCCTGGTTATGCAGATGAGATTTGAGATGTATCATTTTATCAGGCAACATTCGCTCTGAGCTAAAGGGTAGAGCTGCCACTTTCAAGGAGCGGGACTCTAGCCCGGAAGCTTATAAGAAATCCCGCTATGCCCTTCCGACGAACCATCAAACAGGCAAAGCCTCAATACAGGACTAAGATCGAATCGTACTACACCGGTTCCGATCGGATGTGGCAGGGCCTGCAAACTATTACAGACTACGAAGGGAAGCACAGCCGAGAGCGGCCCAGTGACACGAGCTTACCAGACAAGCTAAATAACTTCTACGATCGCTTCGAGGCAAGTAACAATGAACATGCATGAGAGCATCAGCTGTTCTGGACGACTGTGTGATCACGCTCTCCGCAGCCGATGTGAGTAAGACCTTTAAACAGGTCAACATTCACAAGGCCCATTATTCCCAGAAACCTTAGACCCACTCCAATTTGCGTACCGCACCAACAGATCCACAGATGATGCAATCTCTATTGCACTCCACACTGCCCTTTCACACCTGGACAAAAGGAACACCTATGTGAGAATGCTATTCATTGACTCCAGCTCAGCGTTCAACACCGTAGTGCCCGTCAAAGCTCATCACTAAGCTAAGGACCCTGGGACTAAACACCTCCCTCGGCAACTGGATTCTGGACTTCCTGACGAGCCGCCCCCAGGTGGTCAGGGTAGGTAACAACACATCTGCAACACTGATCCTCAACACAGGCCCCTTAGGGGTGCGTGCTCAGTCCCCTCCTGTGTACTTCCTGTTCACTCATGACTGCACGGCCAGGCACGACTCCAACACCATCATTAAGTTTGCTGATGACACAACAGTGGTAGGCCTGATCACCGACAACGATGAGAAAGCATATAGGGAAGAGGTCAGAGACCTGACCGTGTGGTGCAAGGACAACATTCTCTTCCTCAACGTGATCAAGACAAAGGAGATGATTGTGGACTACAGGAAAAGGAGGACCGACTACGCCCCCATTCTCATCGACGGGGCTGTAGTGGAGCAGGTTGAGAGATTCAAGGTATTGGCATCCACATCACCAACAAACTAACATGGTCCAAGCACACCAAGACAGTCGTGAAGAGGACACGACAAAACCTATTCCCCTTCAGGAGACTGAAAAGATTTGGCATGGGTTCTCAGATCCTCAAAAGGTTTTACAGCTTGCACCATCGAGAGCATCCTGACTGGTTGCGTCACTGCCTGGTATGGCAACTGCTCGGCCTCCGACCGCAAGGCACAACAGAGGGTAGTGCGTATGGCCCATTACATCACCGGGGCCAAGCTTCCTGCTATCCAGGACCTCTATACCAGGCGGTGTCAGAGGAAGGCCTTAAAAATTGTCAAAGACTCCAGCCACCTTAGTCATAGACTTCTCTCTTCTCCCGCATGGCAAGCGGTACCGGGGCGCAAAGTCTAGGTCCAAGAGGCTCCTAAATAGCTTCTACGCCCAAGACATAAGACTTCTGAACAGCTAATCAAATGGCTACCCAGACTATTTGCATTGCCCCGCTGCTGCTACTCTCTGTTATCATCTATGCATAGTCACTTTAATAACTCTATCTACATGTACATATTACCTCAATTACCTTGACATCGGTGCCCCTGCACATTGACTCTGTACCGGTACCCCCGTATATAGCCCGCTATTGTTATTTACTGCTGCTCTTTAATAATTTGTTATTCTTATCTCTTACCTTTTTTTGTATTTTATTAAAACTGCGTTGTTTGTTAAGGGCTTGTAAGTAAGCATTTCACTGTTGTATTCGGGGCATGTGACAAATACGCTTTGATTTTTATCTTGCTTAAGGTCTATCGTCAGAATGGCATCTGGCCAGTCTGTAAAAACTCAAATGTGTATTTAAGCATTAACATATCAACAGACCCTAGAGGATGCATAACCATATGTATTTAGGAACTAGTTTAAGCTTGTTGACAATGGGTTGAGTCTCAAATAGTATCCCTGGAGGCGCAAATGTCAACATACTTCGCACATTTGAGTTTGATAGAGTTAAATCAATAAACCAATCAAAAATGTACATCTAAAATGAGTCAATAGAACGTTTATAAGTAGTATGTAAACTATAAAGTAGTTTAAGTCTGTACTAAACAGTTATACCACATTGGTTGAAATTACGTTTGTCAGTAAGCTGCTTGCCAAAACCTAAGATTATCAGACTTTACTGGTAAGTGGTAAAGTATTAACAGTAATATCAATTAACAATATTAGTTGTAACAGTGCCGTTCAACAGGTGGCTGTGTGCTAAGCCTCTGTCTATCAGGCTGTGTGGAAAGTGAGTAGGATCTCATGAACTCCTTGTGAATCAGCCCTTCCTGCCCGTGCACACTGCCTTCGCCATGAAGAAACTTGATTTATTTGGGTGATTTTTATAATTTGATTTAATGTGCATATCGAGTTTATTTCTTAAATGTTTCATGTAAAAACCTCTTCACAAATGTCTGTAATATTGGAATGTTGCTGGTATGGAACTATAGTTGGCTTGGGCATACAGTGTACATCTTTTCATAGTTCCTGCAAGTCATCCTAAGCTACTCAGACATCACTGACTCTCAACACTAACTGTTTAGGCCTGTTAGATACAGATGTGTTTTTTGTATTCAGAGGCGAGTTCTCTCACACAGTGACTTGCTATGAACTAGAATGTTACTAGTGACATTGAATCACCTGCAAAGTAGTGAACTGATGAAAGTGAATTAAGTAAATGTACTTTTTATATTTCAGAGAAATGAATGTAACTGGGTTGCTCAGGGTTGACATGGAGCCTGTTGAAAACTGGTCATATCGTCAGACCAGTGAGATTTTGTATGTGCGATGTTGTGTAATTCTGTTGATCAACTTGGGGTTAATAGTATTTCACCAAATCATTTTTTCTTTAGTAAGTAGTTTGGCCTTTATGATGTTCTTTCAGAATACCAGTAGTTTCTCCCAAACAGTAGTACAGCACAGGTGTCCTCTTCTCTCTTGTGTAAGTCTGTTTGTCCCACGAAGCCTAAAATGCAGCAGGTGCCTCTGATGACCTTTTTCTCTGCACTAAACCAGAGCTGACTTTGGACCGTTCATGGGAACCTTTTCCAGTGATCGATAATGACTCTTGTGCTTTGCATATATTGTCACAATGCAAGATACAGTGACTGTACAAAGGAGTAAAGCAAATATATATAGATCTATATAAATATAAACCATTATGTATTTCAGGGAATGCAAAAAAAACAAGAACCTGTATCTCTTTTTAGGAGAAAGATCCTGTATTCATACTGTGCTTTGCTTCAATCTATAAATAGCTGAATGGCTTATATCTCTTAATTGTAACCTTTTCAGGTATTTTTGTACAAATAAGGGACTGTTATGTTCTGTTTATTGTAATTAGAATAAAACATTAATACATTGTTATTAATATAAGCAGTGATGGTATTGTCTTGGTAGAGAAGTTTTACCTTTTTCCTCATTACTCAATTACCTTGAGTCCTAATCCAGGTAATTACAAATGCATTTAAATCACTGCATTCTATTTGCAAGTCATTCTGTTTCTTTTGAAAACTATTGCAAATGCTAATTATTATAGATGGCATTACATTTCCACTGCAACTTACCATGAGTTTAGTTATATATTTTCATCTAACTATCATAAATGTCTGCTTGAAATGTTCAACTGTACATGGGGTTATACGTCACCCTGTTTCCCCACTAGATGGCAGACAACCACTACGAAAGCTAATCAAATACTCTACTTAAATGGGAAATCATCCATTGACACAATAGCAAAGCATATACCCCGCATTATGTTTTGTTAAAACGCTGTGGTATTGGGCTGGAGTAACCACTCTCAAATTCATAGACAGATATGGATGCAAGGACTGAGCATCCATGATATCAAAATGATAGTTTCAATCATGTTTTGAAGCCATGTAGTTTGTGAACAAAGAAAATGTAAACAAACATTGGAGTAAATCAAGCTTATATTTTGGGTTCTGATGGGGTACGGCAGTTGAACTAAGCTTATGAGGCATTTATAAGCTATATTCTTTAAGACTCAGTTGGAAAGCTACATATCATTAATTTATAAGTCCAAAAATGGATCACCCCTTTAAGGGGCAAACGTCATGAACTAACACATTTCACATTTTTAAGGATTGTTTACATGTCCCAACAATCAAGATTCATTCAAAAGCATCACGGATGTTGGCACAAAACTTGGACAGTTTGCTCGATACAGACCTAATGCTGTGTTAATAGCATGTTGTAAAGTCGTAAATACAAGCATAGAACTGTAAAGAAAAATCCACTTGACCGTCCCTCCAACTGGTAATTACTAGGAAACTGTTCTGTTATCCCTGAGCGCCGACTTCTCCCATGTTGAACTCTGACGTAACCCACTAAGGAAATTACCTCTATAACAGCATTTTCGGGAGTTAAATTAAACAAAACATTATTTATAAAAAGCAATCTATTAATATGGTTGGTGAACACTATAATTTGTTTGTGAGCACTATCTGTACTTGTAGTTTATGGTTGATGCAGCTTTTTTGCCATTAGCCAAACAACATTTCTCAAGTTCAAGGGGGGTGAATGCATTTAACTCATATTTACAACTTCACAATTGGTAATTACCACCTTGCCACTTGGTTATGAATGCAGCATAAGAATAGAGCAATCATCCCCATAAGAGGATGTAGATAAAACAACATCCTGGTTATGCAGATGAGATTTGAGATGTATCATTTTATCAGGCAACATTCGCTCTGAGCTAAAGGGTAGAGCTGCCACTTTCAAGGAGCGGGACTCTAGCCCGGAAGCTTATAAGAAATCCCGCTATGCCCTTCCGACGAACCATCAAACAGGCAAAGCCTCAATACAGGACTAAGATCGAATCGTACTACACCGGTTCCGATCGGATGTGGCAGGGCCTGCAAACTATTACAGACTACGAAGGGAAGCACAGCCGAGAGCGGCCCAGTGACACGAGCTTACCAGACGAGCTAAATAACTTCTACGATCGCGTCGAGGCAAGTAACAATGAACATGCATGAGAGCATCAGCTGTTCTGGACGACTGTGTGATCACGCTCTCCGCAGCCGATGTGAGTAAGACCTTTAAACAGGTCAACATTCACAAGGCCCATTATCCCAGAAACCTTAGACCCACTCCAATTTGCGTACCGCATCAACAGATCCACAGATTATGCAATCTCTATTGCACTCCACACTGCCCTTTCACACCTGGACAAAAGGAACACCTATGTGAGATTGCTATTCATTGACTCCAGCTCAGCGTTCAACACCGTAGTGCCCGTCAAAGCTCATCACTAAGCTAAGGACCCTGGGACTAAACATCTCCCTCGGCAACTGGATTCTGGACTTCCTGACGAGCCGCCCCCAGGTGGTCAGGGTAGGTAACAACATGTCTGCAACACTGATCCTCAACAAAGGCCCCTTAGGGGTGCGTGCTCAGTCCCCTCCTGTGTACTTCCTGTTCACTCATGACTGCACGGCCAGGCACGACTCCAACACCATCATTAAGTTTGCTGATGACACAACAGTGGTAGGCCTGATCACCGACAACGATGAGAAAGCATATAGGGAAGAGGTCAGAGACCTGACCGTGTGGTGCAAGGACAACATTCTCTTCCTCAACATGATCAAGACAAAGGAGATGATTGTGGACTACAGGAAAAGGAGGACCGACTACGCCCCCATTCTCATCGACGGGGCTGTAGTGGAGCAGGTTGAGAGATTCAAGCTATTGGCATCCACATCACCAACAAACTAACATGGTCCAAGCACACCAAGACAGTCGTGAAGAGGACACGACATAACCTATTCCCCTTCAGGAGACTGAAAAGATTTGGCATGGGTTCTCAGATCCTCAAAAGGTTTTACAGCTTGCACCATCGAGACTGGTTGCGTCACTGCCTGGTATGGCAACTGCTCGGCCTCCGACCGCAAGGCACAACAGAGGCTAGTGCGTATGGCCCATTACATCACCGGGGCCAAGATTCCTGCCATCCAGGACCTCTATACCAGGCGGTGTCAGAGGAAGGCCTTAAAAATTGTCAAAGACTCCAGCCACCTTAGTCATAGACTTCTCTCTTCTCCCGCATGCAAGCGGTACCGGGGCGCAAAGTCTAGGTCCAAGAGGCTCCTAAATAGCTTCTACGCCCAAGACATAAGACTCCTGAACAGCTAATCAAATGGCTACCCAGACTATTTGCATTGCCCCCGCTGCTGCTACTCTCTGTTATCATCTATGCATAGTCACTTTAATAACTCTATCTACATGTACATATTACCTCAATTACCTTGACATCGGTGCCCCTGCACATTTGCCCGAGATGGCATAGCAGTTCAGACGTCTTTTGTCCTCGTCTTGTCGTGTCGTGTATATATATATATATTTACAATTTTTTTCACATACATTTTATTTTTATTTTCCATCAACTCATCTTCAATACACTCTCCTGCAACCCGCCTCACCAATTTATATTTATAAATAAGTATTATTTACCTCAAATCTGCAATCCTCCAAGAAGCTAGCCAGAAACTCCAAGAAGCTAGCCAGGAGCTAGCCAGAAGCTTATCAGAAGCTAGTTAGCTTCTTTACTGGCAACTCGTTAGTATTCAGCTAACCACGGTTTGTGGTCATCAGCTATCCTTTAGCTCGAAAATATATCGCCAGTTTTGTACGGCGCAGCGCGGCTCGGAACGGAACATACCGGACCAATTTTTCTCTCCATGTCCCTGGATTTTAACTGCTCTCTGGACATTCACTCCCGGATCTCACAGCTAGCTGGCTGCTATCTGTGTGTCTATCTGCTTTCGTCGATTCCGGAGCAAACATCAATTACTCCGGAGCTAGCCAGCTCCGTCAATCACTCCTGAGCTCCGTCAATCACTCCTGGGCTGCAGTCACCTATCCGGACCCGTTTTACTGCCTACGCGGAGCCCCACCGGGCCTTCACAACTGGACTGCCGACGTTATCTACCCGAAGGAGATCTGGCTGGCTCCTCCGTCGCGACGTTACCTGAACGCCCATCTGCGGCCTGCTAACCGTTAGCTGTCTTACCGACTGCTCTCAGAATAGACAATCGGACAATTTATTTATTTTTATTATTATTATGTTTCTTCTTGGGCCTCTATAACTATATCTATTGTTTTTATGTTTTTGTTGTTGTGTGATTTGGACTAATCCCCTCTACCACACGGAACCCCACTAATCTACTGACGGAACGCAAGAGGTGGCTAACAACAGACCTCCATCCTATGCTAGCTTGCTACCGATGTCCTGGCTAGCTGTCTAAATCGCCGTGACCCCCAAACCAACCTCTCCACTCCCTGGACCCTTTTGATCACTCGACTAAGGATGCCTCTCCTTAATGTCAATATGTCTTGTCCATTGCTGTTCTGGTTAGTGTTTATTGGCTTATTTCACTGTAGAGCCTCTAGTCCTGCTCACTATACCTTATCCAACTCATTAGTTCCACCACCCACACATGCAATGACATCTCCTGGTTTCAATGATGTTTCTAGAGACAATATCTCTCTCTTCATCACTCAATACCTAGGTTTACCTCCACTGTATTCACATCCTACCATACCTTTGTCTGTACATTATACCTTGATTCTATTTTATCGCCCCCAGAAACCTCCTTTTACTCTCTGTTCCAGACGTTCTAGACGACCAATTCTTATTGCTTTTAGCCGTACCCTTATTCTTCTCCTCCTATGTTCCTCTGGCGATGTAGAGGTGAATCCAGGCCCTGCAGTGCCTAGCTCCACTCCTATTCCCCAGGCGCTCTCTTTTGATGACTTCTGTAACTGTAATAGCCTTGGTTTCATGCACGTTAACATTAGAAGCCTCCTCCCTAAGTTTGTTCTATTCACTGCTTTAGCACACTCTGCCAACCCGGATGTTCTAGCTGTGTCTGAATCCTGGCTTAGGAAGACCACCAAAAATTCAGAAATTTTAATTCCAAACTACAACATTTTCAGACAAGATAGAACTGCCAAAGGGGGCGGTGTTGCAATCTACTGCAAAGATAGCCTGCAGAGTTCTGTCCTACTATCCAGGTCTGTACCCAAACAATTTGAACTTCTACTTTTAAAAATCCACCTCTCTAAAAACAAGTCTCTCACCGTTGCCGCCTGCTATAGACCACCCTCTGCCCCCAGCTGTGCTCTGGACACCATATGTGAACTGATTGCCCCCCATCTATCTTCAGAGCTCGTGCTGCTAGGCGACCTAAACTGGAACATGCTTAACACCCCAGCCATCCTACAATCTAAACTTGATGCCCTCAATCTCACACAAATTATCAATGAACCTACCAGGTACCCCCCCAAAGCCTTAAACACGGGCACCCTCATAGATATCATCCTAACCAACTTCCCCTCTAAATACACCTCTGCTGTCTTCAACCAAGATCTCAGCGATCACTGCCTCATTGCCTGCATCCGTAATGGGTCAGCGGTCAAACGACCTCCACTCATCACTGTAAAACGCTCCTTGAAACACTTCAGCGAGCAGGCCTTTCTAATCGACCTGGCCGGGGTATCCTGGAAGGATATTGATCTCATGCCGTCAGTAGAGGATGCCTGGATATTTTTAAAAAATGCCTTCCTAACAATCTTAAATAAACATGCCCCATTCAAGAAATTTAGAACCAGGAACAGATATAGCCCTTGGTTCTCCCCAGACCTGACTGCCCTTAACCAACACAAAAACATCCTATGGCGTTCTGCATTAGCATCGAACAGGCCCCGTGATATGCAGCTGTTCAGGGAAGCTAGAAACCGTTATACACAGGCAGTTAGAAAAGCCAAGGCTAGCTTTTTCAAGCAGAAATTTGCTTCCTGCAACACTAACTCAAAAAAGTTCTGGGACACTGTAAAGTCCATGGAGAATAAGAACACCTCCTCCCAGCTGCCCACTGCACTGAAGATAGGAAACACTTTCACCACTGATAAATCCACTATAATTGAGAATTTCAATAAGCATTTTTCTACGGCTGGCCATGCTTTCCACCTGGCTACTCCTACCCCGGTCAACAGCACTGCACCCCCAACAGCAACTCGCCCAAGCCTTCCCCATTTCTCCTTCTCCCAAATCCATTCAGCTGAAGTTCTGAAAGAGCTGAAAAATCTGGACCCCTACAAATCAGCCGGGCTAGACAATCTGGACCCTTTCTTTCTAAAATTATCTGCCGAAATTGTTGCCACCCCTATTACTAGCCTGTTCAACCTCTCTTTCGTGTCGTCTGAGATTCCCAAAGATTGGAAAGCAGCTGCGGTCATCCCCCTCTTCAAAGGGGGGGACACTCTTGACCCAAACTGCTACAGACCTATATCTATCCTACCATGCCTTTCTAAGGTCTTCGAAAGCCAAGTCAACAAACAGATTACCGACCATTTCGAATCTCACCATACCTTCTCTGCTATGCAATCTGGTTTCAGAGCTGGTCATGGGTGCACCTCAGCCACGCTCAAGGTCCTAAACGATATCTTAACCGCCATCGATAAGAATCATTACTGTGCAGCCGTATTCATTGATCTGGCCAAGGCTTTCGACTCTGTCAACCACCACATCCTTATCGGCAGACTCGACAGCCTTGGTTTCTCAAATGATTGCCTCGCCTGGTTCACCAACTACTTCTCTGATAGAGTTCAGTGTGTCAAATCGGAGGGTCTGCTGTCCGGACCTCTGGCAGTCTCTATGGGGTGCCACAGGGTTCAATTCTTGGACCGACTCTCTTCTCTGTATACATCAATGAGGTCGCTATTGCTGCTGGTGAGTCTCTGATCCACCTCTACGCAGACGACACTATTCTGTATACTTCCGGCCCTTCTTTGGACACTGTGTTAACAACCCTCCAGGCAAGCTCAATGCCATACAACTCTCCTTCCGTGGCCTCCAATTGCTCTTAAATACAAGTAAAACTAAATGCATGCTCTTCAACCGATCGCTACCTGCACCTACCCGCCTGTCCAACATCACTACTCTGGACAGCTCTGACTTAAAATACGTGGACAACTACAAATACTTAGGTGTCTGGTTAGACTGTAAACTCTCCTTCCAGACCCATATCAAACATCTCCAATCCAAATTTAAATCTAGAATTGGCTTCCTATTTCGCAACAAAGCATCCTTCACTCATGCTGCCAAACATACCCTTGTAAAATTGACCATCCTACCAATCCTCGACTTTGGCGATGTCATTTACAAAATAGCCTCCAATACCCTACTCAACAAATTGGATGCAGTCTATCACAGTGCAATCCGTTTTGTCACGAAAGCCCCATATACTACCCACCATTGCGACCTGTACACTCTCGTTGGCTGGCCCTCGCTTCATACTCGTCGCCAAACCCACTGGCTCCATGTCATCTACAAGACCCTGCTAGGTAAAGTCCCCCCTTATCTCAGCTCGCTGGTCACCATAGCATCTCCCACCTGTAGCACACGCTCCAGCAGGTATATCTCTCTAGTCACCCCCAAAACCAATTCTTTCTTTGGCCGCCTCTCCTTCCAGTTCTCTGCTGCCAATGACTGGAACGAACTACAAAAATCTCTTAAATTGGAAACACTTATCTCCCTCACTAGCTTTAAGCACCAACTGTCAGAGCATCTTACAGATTACTGCACCTGTACATAGCCCACCTATAATTTAGCCCAAACAACTACCTCTTTCCCAACTGTATTTAATTTATTTATTTATTTTGCTCCTTTGCACCCCATTATTTTTATTTCTACTTTGCACATTCTTCCATTGCAAAACTACCATTCCAGTGTTTTACTTGCTATATTGTATTTACTTTGCCACCATGGCCTTTTTTGCCTTTACCTCCCTTCTCACCTAATTTGCTCACATTGTATATAGACTTGTTTTTTTACTGTATTATTGACTGTATGTTTGTTTTACTCCATGTGTAACTCTGTGTCGTTGTATGTGTCGAACTGCTTTGCTTTATCTTGGCCAGGTCGCAATTGTAAATGAGAACTTGTTCTCAACTTGCCTACCTGGTTAAATAAAGGTGAAATAAAAATAAATAAATAAAAAACATTGACTCTGTACCGGTACCCCCGTATATAGCCCGCTATTGTTATTTACTGCTGCTCTTTAATAATTTGTTATTCTTATCTCTTACCTTTTTTTGTATTTTATTAAAACTGCGTTGTTTGTTAAGGGCTTGTAAGTAAGCATTTCACTGTTGTATTCGGGGCATGTGACAAATACGCTTTGATTTTTATCTTGCTTAAGATCTATCGTCAGAATGGCATCTGGCCAGTCTGTAAAAACTCAAATGTGTATTTAAGCATTAACATATCAACAGACCCTAGAGGATGCATAACCATATGTATTTAGGAACTAGTTTAAGCTTGTTGACAATGGGTTGAGTATCAAATAGTATCCCTGGAGGCGCAAATGTCAACATACTTCGCACATTTGAGTTTGATAGAGTTAAATCAATAAACCAACCAAAAATGTACATCTAAAATGAGTCAATAGAACGTTTATAAGTAGTATGTAAACTATAAATGAGTAGTTTAAGTCTGTACTAAACAGTTATACCACATTGGTTGAAATTACGTTTGTCAGTAAGCTGCTTGCCAAAACCTAAGATTATCAGACTTTACTGGTAAGTGGTAAAGTATTAACAGTAATATCAATTAACAATATTAGTTGTAACAGTGCCGTTCAACAGGTGGATGTGTGCTAAGCCTCTGTCTATCAGGCTGTGTGGAAAGTGAGTAGGATCTCATGAACTCCTTGTGAATCAGCCCTTCCTGCCCGTGCACACTGCCTTCGCCATGAAGAAACTTGATTTATTTGGGTGATTTTTATAATTTGATTTAATGTGCATATCGAGTTAATTTCTTATGTGTTTGTCATGTAAAAACCTCTTCACAAATGTCTGTAATATTGGAATGTTGCTGGTATGGAACTATAGTTGGCTTGGGCATACAGTGTACATCTTTTCATAGTTCCTGCAAGTCATCCTAAGCTACTCAGACATCACTGACTTCTCAACACTAACTGTTTAGGCCTGTTAGATACAGATAGGTGTTTTTTGTATTCAGAGGCGAGTTCTCTCACATAGTGTCTTGCTATGAACTAGAATGTTACTAGTGACATTGAATCACCTGCAAAGTAGTGAACTGATGAAAGTGGATTAAGTAAATGTACTTTTTTATATTTCAGAGAAATGAATGTAACTGGGTTGCTCAGGGTTGACATGGAGCCTGTTGAAAACTGGTCATATCGTCAGACCAGTGAGATTTTGTATGTGCGATGTTGTGTAGTTCTGTTGATCAACTTGGGGTTAATAGTATTTCACCAAATCATTTTTTCTTTAGTAAGTAGTTTGGCCTTTATGATGTTCTTTCAGAATACCAGTAGTTTCTCCCAAACAGTAGTACAGCACAGGTGTCCTCTTCTCTCTTGTGTAAGTCTGTTTGTCCCAAGAAGCCTCAAATGCAGCAGGTGCCTCTGATGACCTTTTCTCTGCACTAAACCAGAGCTGACTTTGGACCGTTCATGGGAACCTTTTCCAGTGATCGATAATGACTCTTGTGCTTTGCATATATTGTCACAATGCAAGATACAGTGACTGTACAAAGGAGTAAAGCAAATATATATAGATCTATATAAATATAAACCATTATGTATTTCAGGGAATGCAAAAAAACAAGAACCTGTATCTCTTTTTAAGAGAAAGATCCTGTATTCATACTGTGCTTTGCTTCAATCTGTAAATAGCTGAATGGCTTATATATCTTAATTGTAACCTTTTCAGGTATTTTTGTACAAATAAGGGACTGAGATGTTCTGTTTATTGTAATTAGAATAAAACATTAATACATTGTTATTAATTTGAGCAGTGATGGTATTGTCTTGGTAGAGAAGTTTGACCTTTTTCCTCATTACTCAATTACCTTGAGTCCTAATCCAGGTAATTACAAATGCATTTAAATCACTGTATTCTATTTGCAAGTCATTCTGTTTCTTTTGAAAACAAATGCTAATTATTGTAGATGGCATTACAATTCCACTGCATCTTACCATGAGTTTAGTTATATATTTTCATCTACCTATCATAAATGTCTGCTTGAAATGTTCTGTGTTTTGGTAAAACGCTGTGGTATTGGGCTGGAGTAACCACTCTCAAATTCATAGACAGAGATATGGATGCAAGGACTGAGTATCCATGATATCAAAATGATAGTTTCAATCATGTTTTGAAGCCATGTAGTTTGTGAACAAAGAAAATGTAAACAAACATTGGCGTAAATCAAGCTTATATTTTGGGTTCTGATGGGGTACGGCAGTTGAACTAAGCTTATGAGGCATTTATAAGCTATATTCTTCAAGACTCAGTGGAAAGCTACATATCATTCATTTATAAGTCCAAAAATGGATTGCCCCTTTAGGGGCAGACGTCATGAACTAACACATTTCACATTTTTAAGGATGGTTTACATGTCCCAACAATCAAGATTCATTCAAAAGCATCACGGATGTTGGCACAAAACTTGGACAGTTTGCTCGATACAGACCTAATGCTGTGTTAATAGCATGTTGTAAAGTCGTAAATACAAGCATAGAACTGTAAAGAAAGATCCACTTGACCGTCCCTCCAACTGGTAATTACTATGAAACTGTTCTGTTATCCCTGAGCGCCGACTTCTCCCATGTTGAACTCTGACGTAACCCAGTAAGGAAATTACCTCTATAACAGCATTTTTGGAAGTAAAATTAAACTAAATATTATTTATAAAAATAAATCTATTAATATGGTTGGTGAACACTATAATTTGTTTGCGAGCACTATATGTATTTTTGTCTACGGTCGATGCAGTTCAAGGGGGTTTAATGCATCTAACTCATATGTACAACTTCACAAATGGTAATTACCACCTTGCCACTTGGTTATGAATGCAACATTAGAATGGAGCAATCATCCAGGCCCCATAAGAGGATGTAGATAAAACAACATCCTGGTTATGCAGATGAGAGTTGAGATGTACCATTTTATGTTGCTTAAGATCTTTCGTCAGATTGGCATCTGTGTATTTAATCATTGATATATCCAGACACTAGAGGATGCATAACCATATGTATTTTGGAACTATTGTTAGCTTGTTAACAATGGGTTGAGTCTCAAATATTATCCCTGGAGGCGTAAATGTCAACATAGTTCTCACATTTGAGTTAGAGTTAAATCAACAAACCAACCTCAATCAAATATCAACCAAAAATGTATACCTAAAATGAGTTATAACAAGGTTTATAAGTAGTTTGTAAATGTAAAATTAGTAGTTTATAGTTTATAAGTCTGTAATAAAGTTATACCGCATTGGTTGAAATTATGTTTGTCAGTTAGCTGCTTGCCAAAACCCAAGATTATCAGGCTTTACTGGTAAGTGGTAATACTAACAGTAATATAGGTTAACAATAGTAGTTATAATAGTGCCGTTCAACAGGTAGCTGTGTGCTAAGCTTCTGTGTCAATCAGGCTGTGTGGAAAGTGATTTGGATCTCATTAACTCCTTGTGAAATCAGCCCTTCCTGCCTGTGCACACTGCCTTGGCCCGGAGCCACACTCCCATTGGCTGGCTGTGGGGGCCACTGGGCAGATAAAAGAGCCGTGCTCGCCGCTCCTGATGTACACCACTCACTGCCCTAAAAAACACTAACAGTGTGTGAAGACTGAAAGAGAGGAGGACCCGACCACGGCTGTGCTCGACAACGTGAGTACACCCACCGCCAACCACCTCTCTATTATTCTTTGGGTTTATCAGGACTGCAGGTCTCCACCGGGCTTCAGAATACATGCACACCAGGGGCTGTAGCAAATTTATCAGAGTAGGAGTGCTGATCTATGATTAGTCATTATGATCAGAGTTCTTCTGTCCAGTGTCTGTGTTCTTTTGCCCATTAATCTTTTATTTTTATTGGCCAATCTGAGATGGCTTTTTCTTTGCAACTCTGCATAGGAGGCCAGCATCCCGGAGTCGCCTCTTCACTGTTGACGTTGAGACTGGTGTTTTGCGGGTACTATTTAATGAAGCTGCCAGTTGAGGACTCGTGAGGCGTCTGTTTCTCAAACTAGACACACTAATGTACTTGTCCTCTTGCTCAGTTGTGCACCGGGGCCTCCCACTCTTTCTATTCTGGTTCGAGCCAGTTTGCGCTGTTCTGTGAAGGGAGTAGTAATCCTTGTATGAGATTTTCAGTTTCTTGGCAATTTCTCGCATTGAATAGCCTTCATTTCTCAGAACAAGAATAGACTGACGAGCTAATTTTTTTTCTGTCCATTTTGAGCCTGTAATCGAACCCACAAAGGCTGATGCTCCAGATACTCAACTAGTTTAAAGAAGGCCAGCTGTATTGCTTCTTTAATCAGTAATCAGAACAGTTTTCAGCTGTGCTAACATAATTGCAAAAAGGTTTTCTAATGATCAATTAGCCTTTTAAAATGATAAACTTGGATTCCCTAACACGACGTGCCACTGGAACACAAGAGTGATGGTTGCTGATAATGAGCCTCTGAAATTCCATTAAAAATCTGCTGTTTCTAGCTACAATAGTCATTTACAACATTAACAATGTCTAGACTGTATTTCTGATCAATTTGATGTTATTTTAAATGGACAAAAATGTGCTTTTCTTTCAAAAACAAGGACATTAAGTGACTTCCAACCTTTTGAACGGTAGTGTATATAAAACATTTAGTGCAGCAGATATAGAGTGGCAAGAAAAAGTATGTGAACCCTTTGGAATTACCTGGATTTCTGCACAAATTAGTTTTAAAATGCGATCATCTAAGTTACAACCATAGACAGTCTGCTTAAACTAATAACAAATGGTTTTTTTCTTGTCTATATTGAATAGATCATTTAAACATTCACTGTGTAGGTTGGAAAAGTATGTGAACCCCTAGGCTAATGACTTTCCAAATGCTAATTGGAGTCAGGAGTCAGCTAACCTGGAGTCTAATCAATGAAACGAGATTGGATATTTTGGTTAGAGCTGCTCTGCCCTATATATATAGTTTGCTATTCACAAGAAGCATTGCCTGATGTGAACAAAAGAGATCTCAGAATACCTAAGATTAAGAATTGTTGACTTGCATAAACCTGGAAAGGGTTACAAAAGTATCTCAAAGCCTTGATGTTCATCAGTCCACGGTAAGACAAATTGCCTGTAAATGGAGAAGGTACAGCACTGTTGCTACTCTCCCTAGGAGTGGTCGTCCTGCAAAGAGGACTACGAGAGAACAGTGCAGAATGCTCAATGAGGTTAAGAAGAATCCTAGAGTATCAGCTAAAGACGTACAGAAATCTCTGGGACATACTAATATCTCTGACGAGTCTACGATACGTAAAACACTAAAGAAGAATGGTGTTCATGGGAGGACACCACAGAAGAAGCCACTGCTATCCAAAAATAACATTGCTGCATGTCTGAAGTTTGCAAAAGAGCACCTGTATGTTCCACAGCACTTCTGGCAAAATATTCTGTGGACAGATTAAACTAAAGTTGAGTTGTTTGAAAGGAACACACAACACTTTGGAGGTAAAAAGGTACAGCACACCAACATCAAAACTTCATCCCAACTGTAAAGTATGGTGGAGAGAGCATCAGGGTTTGGGGCTGCTTTGCTGCCTCAGTGCCTGGACAGCTTGCTATCAACGGAAAAATGAATTCCCAAGTTTATCAAGACATTTTGCAGGAAAATGTTAGGCTGTCTCTCCGTCAACTGAAGCTCAACAGAAGTTGGGTGATCCAACAGAATGACCCAAAGCACAGAAGTAAATCAACAGAATGACTTCAACAGAAGAAAATATGCCTTCTGAAGTGGCCCAGTCAGGGTCCTGACCTCAAACCGATTTACATTTTTTTTCAATTGCTAACAAGCATCGGTCAATAATGAAGTCCTTTTCAAAACTCTTCAGTCTGCATTACCAACATGCATCTTGGCCTAACAGTTAAACTCACTCAAAACACAAATACTTAATGTTTCAAAATAAGCTTGTTCAACCATAACTGGCAATTCTCACTCAGAAAGCCTACATTGTCACTCATAACACACTGACCTAAAAAACACTAACAGGGAGCATTACATAAATGAACTTCTCTTTGAAGTTTGAATGATTTTCACAGAAATCAGTTTCATTATATAATAAGAACACATTTTCACTTTATTGACTGTCCTAAAATATATGTAACAAGAATGAATCAGAAATACAATTTGCTTCAATTTCTACAGGGCGGGGTTCAGACCCAGGGCCCTGAGCTTATTGATGAGCTTGGAGGGCATTACTGTGTTGAAGGCTGAGCTGTAGTCAATGAACAGCATTCTTACATAGGTATTCCTCTTGTCCAGGTGGGATAGAGCGATGTGCAATGGCGATTGCGTCAGCTGTGGATCTGTTGGGGAGGTATGCAAATTGCTTTTAGGTTGTCAGGTAAGATGCAGGTGATATGGTCCTTAACTAGCTGTTCAAAGCACTTTAATGATTACAGAAGTTAGTGCTACAGGGCAATAGTAATGTAGTTCAGTTACCTTCGCTTTCTTGGGTACAGGGACAATGGTGGACATCTTGAAGCAAGTGGGGACAACAGACTGGGATAGTTAGAGATTGAATATGTCCGTAAACACTCTAGCCAGCTGGTCTGCACATACTCTGAGGACATGGCTTGGAATGCCATCTGGGCCGGCAGCCTTGCGAGGGTTAAAACACTTAAATGTCTATACACCGCTCTCATTGTAAAATCAATTTAGAAATCTAACATTCAATTATTGCACCCACACTTCTTGCACGTGCCAAGGACTCTACGGAACCCAAACCGAATGCGGGTGCGCCATCGTGCATACATTTATGTTGTCCCCCTACACCAAACGCGATCACGACAAGCAGGTTAAAATATCAAAACAAACTCTGAACCAATTACATTAATTTGGGGACAGGTCAAAAAGCATTAAACATGTATGACAATCTAGCTAGTTAGCTTGCACTTGCTAGCTAACGTTAATTTGTCCAATTTAGCGAGCTTGCTGTTGCTAGCTAATTTGTCCTGGGATAGAAACATTAAGTTGTTATTTTACCTGAAATGCACAAGGACCTCTCCTCCGACAACTAATCCACACATAAAACGGCCAACCGAATCGTTTCTAGTCATCGCTCTTCCTTCCAGGCTTTTTCATCTTTGAACTTATATGGTGATCGCATCTAAACATTCATTGTATTACCACGACAACCGGCAACAAAGTTCGTCTTTCAATCACCCACGTGGGTATAACCAATGAGGAGATGGCACGTGGATACCTGCTTCTATAAACCAATGATGAGATGGGAGAGGCAGGACTTGCAGCACGACCTGCGTCAGAAATAGAACTGAGTTATATTTGACATTTTTTATTTATTTATTTATTTCACTTTTATTTAACCAGGTAGGCTAGTTGAGAACAAGTTCTCATTTGCAACTGCGACCTGGCCAAGATAAAGTATAGCAGTGTGAACAGACAACACAGAGTTACACATGGAGTAAACAATTAACAAGTCAATAACACAGTAGAAAAAAAAAGAGAGTCTATATACATTGTGTGCAAAAGGCATGAGGAGGTAGGCGAATAATTACAATTTTGCAGATTAACACTGGAGTGATACATGATCAGATGGTCATGTACAGGTAGAGATATTGGTGTGCAAAAAAGCAGAAAAGTAAATAAATATAAACAGTATGGGGATGAGGTAGGTAAAATTGGGTGGGCTATTTACCGATAGACTATGTACAGCTGCAGCGATCGGTTAGCTGCTCAGATAGCAGATGTTTGAAGTTGGTGAGGGAGATAAAAGTCTCCAACTTCAGCGATTTTTGCAATTCGTTCCAGTCACAGGCAGCAGAGAACTGGAACGAAAGGCGGCCAAATGAGGTGTTGGCTTTAGGGATGATCAGTGAGATACACCTGCTGGAGCGCGTGCTACGGGTGGGTGTTGCCATCGTGACCAGTGAACTGAGATAAGGTTGAGCTTTACCTTTATCTCCCATCTCCTCATTGGTTTATAGAAGCAGGTACCCACGTGTCATCCCCTCATTGGTTATACCCACGTGGGTGACTGAAAGACTAACTGTTTTGCCGGTAGTTGTGGTAATAAAATTAAGGTTTAGATGCGATCACCATATAAGTTAAACGAAGAAAAAGCCTGGAAGGAGAAGAGATGACTCGAAATGATTCGGATGGCCGTTTTTTGTCGGAGTAGAGGTTCTTGTGCATTTCAGATAAAATAACAACTCAATGATTATGTCCCAGGACAGATTAGCTAGCAACAGCAAGCTAGCTAAATAGGACAAATTAGCTAGCAATGCAAACTAACTAGCTAAATTGCCGTAAATGAACCTCTTGAGTGTAGGGGGCAGTATTTTGATGTTTGGATAAAAAACATACCCAAATTAAACGACCTATTTCTCAGGCCTAGAATCTATAATATGCATATAATTGTCAGATTAGGATAGAAAACACTCTAAAGTTTCCAAAACTGTCAAAATATTGTCTGTGAGTATAACAGAACTGATATTGCAGGTGAAAACCTGAGGAAAATCCAACCAGGAAGTGGCCTCTATTTTGAAAGCTCCATGTTCCATAGCCTGCCTTTGCTCCATTTAAAGGGACATCAGCCAGATTCCCTTTCCTATGGCTTCCCCATGGTGTGACCAGTCTTTAGACGTAGTTGCAGGCTTTTATTTTGAAAATCAGCGAGAAAGATCACACATTGTATGGCTGGGTGCCAGCAGCGTTTTGTATGCGCAACAGCTTGTCCCAGCCATTTTCTCTCTCTCTCCTATAGAATAAGCTACATTCCCGGTTGATACATTATCAATTATATATTGTAAAATCAACCTGAGGATTGATTATAAAAAACATTAGTAATGTTTCTACGAACATTACGGATACTATTTGGAATTTTCGTCTGTGATGTCATGACCGCTCGAGCCTGTGGATTTCTGAACATAACGCGCCAACCAAATGGAGGTATTTTGGATATAAAAATAATCTTTATGGAACAAAAGGAACATGTATTGTGTAACTGGGAGTCTCGTGAGTGCAAACATCCGAAGATCATCAAAGGTTGGTGATTTAATTTATTGCTTTTCTGACTTTCGTGACCAATCTACTTGGCTGCTAGCTGTTTGTAATATTTTGCCTACTGCGAGAGATGTCCTTACATAAATGCTTGGTATGCTTTCGCCGAAAAGCTTTATTGAAATCTGACACGCCAGGTGGATTAATAACAAGCTAAGCACGATGGCTGGTTTGGGTTCTGTGTACTCACGTAAGCCACAGAGATCGGGAGCACAAAGTCCTCGTGAGTGGCAGGGGCCCACGTCGGCAGCTCAGTGTTGATTTCCTCAAAGCAGGGCGAAGAAGGTGTTTAGTTTGTCTGGAAGCAAGGTGTCGTTGTCATAATGTGGCTTGCTAAATCGTGTGTGTGCGTGCAATCAGTATTAAGTTTGTAGGACTGTTAGTGAAGGTTGGGACGATGAAGTGGGATATTTGTCTGTTCCAGTTGTACAATGGACGCTACAGAGTTCCGAAGGAGAGGGAAGGAGATGGTAGACCTGATAGCAGATTACCTGGAGAACATAGAGCAGAGGACGGTGTACCCCGACGTGGAGCCTGGGTACCTGCGGCCCCTCATCCCTGAGGAGGCCCCTGAGGAGCCTGACAACTACGAGGACGTGGTCAAAGACATTGAGAGGGTCATCATGCCTGGGGTAGGCGGCCAAGATGATTATATTATTATAGATGAGGTGACTATTGATTGAAGGCTGATTACAGCTGTAACATGATGGTAAAACTTTACTTGAAGGTGGCATACATAAGGTATTCATAACTTGCTATAGGTCAGGTACTCTGTTATTGGAGATCCGCTTTCTCCCAGATTTCATCAGTGAAAAGTTAAGCATTAAATATGAAAGCATTGATGATACCAATGGGCTGTTTACCCAGTGGCTTCCGGCTGCATTGAATATGAGATCATGAGAACATACACAAGTCAATGCACACAGTCACTAACTGCTAAGTTATGGGGGAGGCATTATCACAATATCTGTATCAACTTCTGGTCTGTTGACTGTTTAGTGACCATTCAGAAGATGTACAGTAAGGAGTTTCAGTGTTGAACGTTTTGTTAACGAGACAGTGTTCCGTTGTACTGAGAAATCAGTTCACGAAAGCTCACATTAACTGTATATGACACATATCAACCATGTAGTTGTTTTTGCAAATGGTTGTAAAATTCCCTGCATTCTGTGGCCTTTCACATGGCAAAGTTCAAAGACATCAATAATCTCACCACCAAAGAAACAAACCAGTTTTAATCTATCTACTCCCAACCCAAACCCTTTCCTTAGCTGTAACATGAAAGCTGTTTTTCCATTATCAATCTGACCCTCTAAAACATTTTTTTCTTTCTTTACCCCCTCTGCTTTTAACAGTGTGGAATAAGCCCGGTTAGTCTAATGAATGACTCACCATGGGAAAGCATGTAAGGGAGACAGGCAGGGACACTGGCAGCCTCTAGCTTGGTGCCCCAAACACGCACAAGACTGGAATTCAGCCTGGAACAGTTTAACTGCCATGCTCAAGGCCTAGAGCACTTTAGGGGTTAAGTGCCTTGATCAAGGGCTCAGTGGCACCACGGCAAGGCATGGTATTTAGCAGGATACTAGCAAAACTCAGATTTACTCTGTCAGGTTACACCTAGGATTCGAACCAGACTAACCTCTAGGCTACCTGACACGACTCTTCCTCTGTGTTTAGGTGACCCACTGGCACAGCCCGTACTTCTATGCCTACTTCGCCGCGGCGAACTCCTTCCCGGCCATCCTGGCAGACATGCTGTCTGGAGCTATTGGTTGCATCGGATTCTCCTGGGTATGTATGACCTTGTCATCTGTTTCTGTCATCCTCTCTCTTTCTTTTGAATGTGATTTGAACAGTATCAACATTTTAAGACAAAGGGATAGTTCACCCACATTTCAAAATTACATGTTGGCTTCCTTACCCTGTAAGCAGTTTATGGACAAGGTATGACAGCAATCCATGTTTTGGTTAAGATTCCATAGCACTGTTTCCAAATATTAACGTTTTAGCATTTGTGGCACAAATTCAATTCATTGATGCGAAAAATGCTAATATCGGTCCTTGTCCAAATGGTGTGGTAACCTGCCAGCCCGGCGTGTACAGAGCTGTGTGTTGACCCTGTCTCTAACCCCACGTTACTATAGGCTGCCAGCCCGTTACCCTGTCTCTAACCCCACGTTACTGCTGCCAGCCCGGCGTGTACAGAGCTGTGTGTTGACCCTGTCTCTAACCCCACGTTACTGCTGTGTGAGCTGTGTGTTGACCCTGTCTCTAACCCCACGTTACTGTAGGCTGCCAGCCCGGCGTGTAGGCTGTCTCTAACAGCCCTGCCAGCCCGGCGTGTACAGAGCTGGAGACAGTCATGATGGACTGGCTGGGGAAGATGCTCAAGCTGCCAGAAGACTTCATCGCCGGGACACACGGACAAGGAGGAGGCGTCATCCAGGTAAAACTACCCACCATTTCTTTGGGGTAAGACGATGCATTCCACAGTTGTATTGCTACATTGCCACAACATACTTTCAAATACATTTACAATTCAATTAATTAATTTAAATGAAAAATGTAGTCGGATATTTGTCGTAGTCATATTTCAAGTAAGGATATCCAAGAACAATATAAATCTAATATTTGTACAGAACACATGGTATTCACAGTAGGGTCAAAACCGGATTTACAGCCCCTGCCACTTTGCCTTCTAAAACAATGCAGATGTTAGAAAAATAGGAAAAGCAATTGACTGCTCACGATTCTGTCGCTGCCAGCAATTTGTCTGTCATATATGTTTTGGTTATTGTTTGCCTCACAACACCAGATAAACAGCAGGAAATTGCCTTTTAATATGTCAGTCAAAGATGGGCGTGTGTGTTTTGGGGTTGTGGGTACTTATTTCGTGTGGTAAAGTGTTCATTTATTGTTGTGGATACAGCAGTGCAGCTGAGGTGACTGTCTCAGCCAGGGATGAGATCGGAGAGGTGGCTTAGGCATGAGAGAGAAGGCTGACAGATAATTGAATGGCCCTCTATTGAATCCATCGAGGATCATCGCTCATCCTAGGGGTGTTTTGTTTGTGGCTGGGGTTTTAAGTGCGCTTCACTATGGCAAAAAGTAGGCCTCCTCTCACTTGTTGCTAGCCTTATGAGAGCTGTGACAAATTGCCATCTCACCTGATGCATCATGTTCAGATGAACATTTGAAAGAATATGAGATGCATTTAGCAGCAGTTTTATCAAACAGAAGCTAATGAGTGAGATTTGCATTCATGATTGTGAGTGAAATTATTATACTGAAAAATCAAATCACATGCATCCTAAACAACAGGTGTGGACTACTGAAATGCTTACTTACGGGCCCTTCCCAACAAAGCAGAGAGAAAGAAAATAGAGAAATAATAGAAAAGTTAAACATGTCATAATAGATACATAATGAGTAATGATAACTTGTCTATATACAAGGACTACCAGTACCTAGTGGATGTGCAGGGGTATGAGGTAATTAAAGTGCAGTGCATTCGAAATGTATTCAGACCCCTTCACTTTTTCCACATTTTATTACGTTACAGCCTTATTCTAAAATGCATTAAATTGAATATGTTTCTCATCAATCTACACACAATACCCTATCATGACAAAGTGAAAACAAGTTTTAGAAGGAAGAAGAAACAAAACAGTTGACAGTGCATATCCAAGCCATGAGGTCGAAAGAATTGTCTGTAGAGCTCCGAGACAGGATAGTGTCGAGGCACAGATCTGGGGAAAGGTACAGAAATATCTGCAGCATTGAAGGTCCGCAAGAACACAGTAGCCTCCATCATTCTTGAATGGAAGAATGATGGAGGCCACCTCCTCCTTTGGCATGAGTCCTCAGATCCTCAAAAGGTTTTACAGCTGCACCATCGAGAGCATCCTGACGGGTTGCATCACTGCCTGGTATGGCAACTGGTCGGCCTCTGACCGCAAGGCACTATAGAGGGTATTGCGAACGGCCCAGTACATCACCGGGGCCAAGCTTCCTGCCATCCAGGACCTATATAGCAGGTTTTGGGGTTAAAAATTGTCCAAAACTTCAGCCACCCTAGTCATAGAATTTTCTCTCTGCTACCGCACGGCAAGTGGTACCAGTGCGCCAAGTCTAGGTCCAAGAGACTTCTAAACAGCTTCTACCCCCAAGCCATAAGACTCCTGAACATCTAATCAAATGGCTACGCAGACTATTTGCAGTACTCTCTTATCATCTATGCATAGTCACCTTAATAACTCTACTTACATGTACATATTGCCTCAATTACCTTGACACCAGTGCCCCCGCACAATTGTTATTTTACTGCTGCTCTTTAATTATTTGTTACTTTTCTCTTATTTTTTTTGAAGTTATTTTCTTAACTGCTTTTTTGGTTAAGTGAATGTGCATATGACTAGCCTCCGCAAAGAATCAAATCAAATCAAATCAAATGTATTTTATATAGCCCTTCGTACATCAGCTGATATCTCAAAGTGCTGTACAGAAACCCAGCCTAAAACCCCAAACAGCAAACAATGCAGGTGTAAAAGCACGGTGGCTAGGAAAAACTCCCTAGAAAGGCCAAAACCTAGGAAGAAACCTAGAGAGGAACCAGGCTATGTGGGGTGGCCAGTCCTCTTCTGGCTGTGCTGGGTAGAGATTATAACAGAACATGACCAAGATGTTCAAATGTTCATAAATGACCAGCATGGTCGAATAATAATAAGGCAGAACAGTTGAAACTGGAGCAGCAGCACAGTCAGGTGGACTGGGGACAGTAAGGAGTCATCATGTCAGGTAGTCCTGGGGCACGGTCCTAGGGCTCAGGTCCTCCGAGAGAGAGAAAGAAAGAGAGAATTAGAGAGAGCATATGTGGGGTGGCCAGTCCTCTTCTGGCTGTGCCGGGTGGAGATTATAACAGAACGTGGCCAAGATGTTCAAATGTTCATAAATGACCAGCATGGTTGAATAATAGTAAGGCAGAACAGTTGAAACTGGAGCAGCAGCATGGCCAGGTGGACTGGGGACAGCAAGGAGTCATCATGTCAGGTAGTCCTGGGACATGGTCCTAGGGCCCAGGCCAGTTGAAACTGGAGCAGCAGCATGGCCAGGTGGACTGGGGACAGCAAGGAGTCATCATGTCAGGTAGTCCTGGGGCATGGTCCTAGGGCTCAGGTCCTCCGAGAGAGAGAAAGAAAGAGAGAAGGAGAGAATTAGAGAACGCACACTTAGATTCACACAGGACACCGAATAGGACAGGAGAAGTACTCCAGATATAACAAACTGACCCTAGCCCCCCGACACATAAACTAATGCAGCATAAATACTGGAGGCTGAGACAGGAGGGGTCAGGAGACACTGTGGCCCCATCCGAGGACACCCCCGGACAGGGCCAAACAGGAAGGATATAACCCCACCCACTTTGCCAAAGCACAGCCCCCACACCACTAGAGGGATATCTTCAACCACCAACTTACCATCCTGAGACAAGGCCGAGTATAGCCCACAAAGATCTCCGCCACGGCACAACCCAAGGGGGGGGCGCCAACCCAGACAGGCCGACCACAACAGTGAATCAACCCACCCAGGTGACGCACCCCCAGGGACGGCATGAGAGAGCCCCAGTAAGCCAGTGACTCAGCCCCCGTAACAGGGTAGAGGCAGAGAATCCCAGTGGAAAGAGGGGAATCGGCCAGGCAGAGACAGCAAGGGCGGTTCGTTGCCTCAGAACCTTTCCGTTCACCTTCCCACTCCTGGGCCAGACTACACTCAATCATATGACCCACTGAAGAGATGAGTCTTCAGTAAAGACTTAAAGGTTGAGACCGAGTTTGCGTCTCTGACATGGGTAGGCAGACCGTTCCATAAAAATGGAGCTCTATAGGAGAAAGCCCTGCCTCCAGCTGTTTGCTTAGAAATTCTAGGGACAATTAGGAGGCCTGCGTCTTGTGACCGTAGCGTACGTGTAGGTATGTACGGCAGGACCAAATCAGAGAGATAGGTAGGAGCAAGCCCATGTAATGCTTTGTAGGTTAGCAGTAAAACCTTGAAATCAGCCCTTGCTTTGACAGGAAGCCAGTGTAGAGAGGCTAGCACTGGAGTAATATGATCAAATTTTTTGGTTCTAGTCAGGATTCTAGCAGCCGTATTTAGCACTAACTGAAGTTTATTTAGTGCTTTATCCGGGTAGCCGGAAAATAGAGCATTGCAGTAGTCTAACCTAGAAGTGACAAAAGCATGGATTAATTTTTCTGCATCATTTTTGGACAGAAAGTTTCTGATTTTTGCAATGTTACGTAGATGGAAAAAAGCTGTCCTCGAAATGGTCTTGATATGTTCTTCAAAAGAGAGATCAGGGTCCAGAGTAACGCAGAGGTCCTTCACAGTTTTATTTGAGACGACTGTACAACCATTAAGATTAATTGTCAGATTCAACAGAAGATCTCTTTGTTTCTTGGGACCTAGAACAAGCATCTCTGTTTTGTCCGAGTTTAATAGTAGGAAGTTTGCAGCCATCCACTTCCTTATGTCTGAAACACATGCTTCTAGCGAGGACAATTTTGGGGGTTCACCATGTTTCATTGAAATGTACAGCTGTGTGTCATCCGCATAGCAGTGAAAGTTTACATTATGTTTTCGAATAACATCCCCAAGAGGTAAAATATATAGTGAAAACAATAGTGGTCCTAAAACAGAACCTTGAGGAACACCGAAATTTACAGTTGATTTGTCAGAGGACAAACCATTCACAGAGACAAACTGATATCTTTCCGACAGATAAGATCTAAACCAGGCCAGAACATGTCCGTGTAGACCAATTTGGGTTTCCAATCTCTCCAAAAGAATGTGGTGATCGATGGTATCAAAAGCAGCACTAAGGTCTAGGAGCACGAGGACAGATGCAGAACCTCGGTCCGATGCCATTAAAATGTCATTTACCACCTTCACAAGTGCCGTCTCAGCGCTATGATGGGGTCTAAAACCAGACTGAAGCATTTCGTATACATTGTTTGTCTTCAGGAAGGCAGTGAGTTGCTGCGCAACAGCCTTCTCTAAAATTTTTGAGAGGAATGGAAGATTCGATATAGGCCGATAGTTTTTTATATTTTCTGGGTCAAGGTTTGGCTTTTTCAAGAGAGGCTTTATTACTGCCACTTTTAGTGAGTTTGGTACACATCCAGTGGATAGAGAGCCGTTTATTATGTTCAACATAGGAGGGCCAAGCACAGGAAGCAGCTCTTTCAGTAGTTTAGTTGGAATAGGGTCCAGTATGCAGCTTGAAGGTTTAGAGGCCATGATTATTTTCATCATTGTGTCAAGAGATATAGTACTAAAAGACTTGAGCGTCTCTCTTGATCCTAGGTCCTGGCAGAGTTGTGCAGACTCAGGACAACTGAGGTTTGGAGGAATACGCAGGTTTAAAGAGGAGTCCGTAATTTGCTTTCTAATAATCATAATCTTTTCCTCAAAGAAGTTCATGAATTTATCACTGCTAAAGTGAAAGTCATCCTCTCTTGGGGAATGCTGCTTTTTAGTTAGCTTTGCGACAGTATCAAAAAGGAATAAGAGTATCAAAAAAGAACAAGAGCTATTTGAAAACCATCAGGTTTATGTGAAGCAAATTTTACATGTGAAGTCTGTTTTTTATAGAACGTGGGACCTGCCTAAGACCATAGAGGATGTACATGTTGCAAGGCCTACTGGTTTGACTGAAGTCATCGAAACTCACACCACTTACATTCGTCTGTCTTTCTGTAGGGTACGGCCTGTGAGGCAACTCTTGTGGCTCTCCTAGCTGCCCGCTGCAGGGTGATCAGAATGATCCTGGCCAGTGACCCACAACGTCCAGAGACTGACATTATCTCCAAACTGGTGGCCTACTCCTCCGACCAGGTCAGGTTTCTACTCTTGCTCTTATTAATCCTACTCCTACCCTGAACAGGTCAGGTCACAAAACCAGATGAGCACTATAGAGCACTTTAACCCAATCAGTCCCGCCGTAATGCAGGTGCGTTTTGCAGTACAGTATATACTGTACTCGATACCATCTACTGCATCTTGCCTATGCCATTCTGTACCACTCATTCATATCTTTATGTACATATTCTTTATCCCTTTACACTTGTGTGTGTATAAGGCAGTAGTTTTGGAATTGTTAGGTTAGATTACTCGTTGGTTATTACTGCATTGTCGGAACTAGAAGCACAAGCATTTCGCTACACTTGCATTAACATCTGCTAACCATGTGTATGTGACAAATAAATTTGATTTAGATTTTTTTGGACTTATTTACCAATAGATAGAGGGAATCATTTCAAAAATAATTAAGTATATATAATAAACAAATGTTTTTTTTCTCCTCTTTATAGTTTTGGGTATTAGTTCCTCTTTCTATTGTTTAATATAATATACAGTGCATTCGGAAAGTATTCAGACCCCTTCACTTTTTCCACATTTTGCTAAGTTACAGCCTTAATCTAAAATGGATTAAATAAATGTTTTCCCTCATAAATCTAAACATCTACACCCCATAATGACAAAGCGAAAACAGGTTTTTAGAAATGTTTGCAAATGTAATTAGTTTATTTTTTACAGAAGTAAAGAACACTTTGGCCTGAATGCTAAGTGTCACACCGTTCAGCTGGCTACCGGGGTCAGCCCGCAGGAAACCGGCCCACCACAAGGAGTCACTAGAATGCGATGAACCAATTAAATCCCCACCAGCCAAAACCTCCGCTAACCCAGACGATGCTGGGCCAATTGTGTGCCGTCCTATGGGACTACCGGCCACAGCTGGTTGTGGCACAGCCCGGGAATGAACCCGGATCTGTAGTAATGCCTCTAGCACTTGTGTTTCAATGGGCCACTAGGCTATAAATAGGAGGTAAGTGCAATGGTTAGGTCACTCTGAGGAAGACTTCAGCTTGACGTTGAAACGACAGTCACCTGTTTGCATCCTCTACAACGGATTAAAGTGAGCTAAAATAAATCAATCTTGCGTGCTCCAACTCCTTTTTGCCTTGAATTAGTCCTTTTGTAAGTTTTTCTTGGTAACTTTCTCGTGATATGGGTCTGTTTGTGTTGGAGGAATTAATTTCCTATATGTTCAATTAAAACATTCTGTCCGTTTCTAAGAATTTGTAAGATACTTCTTTGCATAAAATGGACAGAGACCAGTCTCATAATTAATCAGTAGCGTTTATTTTCGATAGCTCTGGTCATAATACAATGTACATTGGTTTATATACCTCTGACGATAGCTCCATTCGTTTCTAACAAGGAACAGAAAGTCCTTGTACTAATTCTTGACGAAAACTACACACATTACATTCAGTATTAATGATTATAATAAGATTCAAACATCCATACAGTAACATAGTAGTATTCTGTTTAGTTATAGTTCTGATTTAAATGTATACATAATTTGGTCATTTTTTCATTAAAATCCCTTAACAGTTTGTCAGGCAGCACAGTCATGCTAGCTCTGCTCTGTTGACCTGAGCAGCATGGGATTAGGTTATGGCTTTGCCCCGAGGACAACACTGGCCTTTATGGGGAAGAGGATAACAGCCCTTTTCTCCAGGAGTGATGTTACACACAGTACAACTGGTCGTTTAACGTCTTACTTGATGGACGGACTACAAACATAATTTCATCTTTGGGTGAATGTACAGTACTATATGCCGAGATAGAATGATAATTTAGATTGGTTTAAAATAACCTATTAGCATGATCTGGCTTAAGTCTGGTGGCTGAGACAATGTTGGCTGTCTTTTAAGTCACCAAAATCACTGTCTTTCTTTGGCTATCTTGGCAGCTCTACTCTCTTTGGTTGGACGTTGTTCACCATCTTGAAGTGACCTACATGTTTATAATCTGCTCTGTTTGGGTTGTGACAGTTGGCTATCTTGAAGTCACTTGTGTTAACTCTACTCTATTCTCTTTGAACAGGCTCATTGCTCGGTGGAACGAGCAGGTATGATTGCCGGAGTGAGGATGAAGAAGATTCCGACGGAGCAGTCAGACAAGTATGCTGTCCAGGGAGAGACCCTCCGGAGAATGATACAGGAAGACAAGGCTGCAGGACTCATCCCCTTCTACGTAAGAACAGAACACACTCATCCCCTTCTACGTCAGAACAGAACGCACTCATCCCCTTCTACGTCAGAACAGAACGCACTCATCCCCTTCTACGTCAGAACAGAACGCACTCATCCCCTTCTACGTCAGAACAGAACGCACTCATCCCCTTCTTTGGAAGTTAGAACACACGTCCATTTACATGTACAAGCATTGAGGCGGCAGATTGGCACTTAGAATAGACACATTCATTTTCCCCTTATTATAAAGAATATGCCACATGTTGTCCAAGACAATAGTCAAACAGAAATAACCAATAGTCCAATACAGTCCACAAACACATTCTTATGAATATCATGTAAAGTACTGTGTTTTGACAGAAATCGTTGATTTTTGTCCTTTCATTTAGTTCTGTGCTACTCTTGGGTCCACTCCCTCATGTGCATTTGATCACATTACTGAACTTGGGCCCATATGTAAGTATGATTCTCAAAGCATTAATAACATACTCCTAAAGGCTGTCTATTAGCACCGACATGTGGTTGTAGACTGATAAAGACATAGGAATCTAATCTACAGCCATGTCTCAGGACCAGCTTTGTATGTTTCTGTACTACTGGTTCTACACATTTGTATTTTTGTCTCAGGTAATGCAGAGAAAATCTGGATGCACATTGATGCTGCATATGCTGGGAGTTCCTTTATCTGTCCTGAATTCAGACCCCTGTTGAACGGCATTGAGGTTAGAAACCACACACTTCCAGTTAAATTGCCAGTGAACATACTTGTATTTTACACCCATTATAATTTGTGTTTGATAATAACTTAAATTAACTGTCAAGAGGGAAGCGTGCTAGAATAAGTAATATACCCAATAATCCGTTGGAAATTAGAACAGCATCCGTTGGCCTTTTGGATAGCATGCGTCTTCAACCGAACAGAGCCGAGTGGAGTGACACACTGAGAGCACAGATAAGGCTAAAGTCATTTCCTCAGGCATCATCAGACCTTTAGATAAAACCCTGCTGCTCTCCTCATCAAAGAAATATCACTGTTTATTAGCGACACAAGTTCAAACAATGTTGGGGGGTGGGAGACAGGGATGTAGTAGAGGAGGCGGGAACGCGCACGCGCACACAAACACACACACACCTGAATGACAGGGGGGCAGACACACCGGCTCCCTCTGCAGCTGAGGCTGGTTGCTAGGATATGAGTGATAGGCAGGTTCATGCATCTGTCAGCATGGTAACAACTGGGCACGAGCCCCTCTGATTAATATTGTCTCTTATTGCTGCCTGCTTTTGTTGCGTCTGTGAAGGCAGGTGGGAAGGATATGGTGATAGGCCAGCTGCAGTCAGTGCAAACCTAGTGATGGCAGCAAGGGGCTTTGACAAATCAAATATATTCTAAGACCACGGTTTTCCTACAATTTAAATGGGAAAAAATGGCTTGTGTATTAAGACGGTGACCTGTACACTTAAGTCAAAATCAGCTGATTTGATTGGATGACTCTTTTATCTCTTTCAGTTTGCAGACTCTTTCAATTTCAATGCACACAAATGGCTGTTGGTCAACTTTGACTGCTCTACAATGTGGTAAGTTATCAAGTGATTGACAGTCAGCCTTTGTAGAAACATCGTTTTATTATTGAACAGGTTGTTTTATCTGACCAGGGGGACAGTCTGTAAGATTCCCTGCTGGTCATTTAAATCAAATCATACAAGTCAAATCTTTATTTGTATAATATATATTTTTCACTTTGCTTTTGTATGACCCCTTAGTTTCTTTTCTGTTCTATGGGGAGAGGGGAGCGGCTTCAGCATGGTTTTTAATATTGATTCAAATCTAAACTACCTTCTGAGCTCAGCACGACACTGTGCAACTGTATACTAGTGTAGCCTAGTGGTTAGAGCGTTGGACTAGTAACCGGAAGGTTGCAAGTTCAAACCCCCGAGCTGACAAGGTACAAATCTGTCGTTCTGCCCCTGAACAGGCAGTTATCCCACTGTTCCTAGGCCATCATTGAAAATAAGAATTTGTTCTTAACTGACTTGCCTAGTTAAATAAAGGTAATTTAATTTTTTAAAATTAATACGTGTCTATAACCTAAAATCTAAGGCTGTACTATTCTCCCCGTCCTTAGTTACACTGTTGCTTAATGTGGCTATTGTCTACACTACTCTACAATGGGCCGACATAACAAAGTCACCTCCAGAAGCACTATCTAGACACCTAAAGCATTCTTTAAACAGAGTGGGTGGGAATAGGCATCCCATCTGCCCTCTCTCATCACCCCACAAACAACCCCAACATTTCTTGTTGATAGAACGCTCAATGCCCTCTTCCATCCCTGGTGAGTTGCCATGACAAAGTCAGTTAACAAAGAAAATGACTTATGTAAGGAGAGACTTATGTAGTCTGCTCAGAAATAGCTGTGCTTTTTATGACGCTATAGTGTATTTTAATAACTGTAATACAGTTAAAATTACTTGTAGCATCTCAGTTTATGAATGGTATTATTGGTTTATAACAGTTTGTAACAATACGTCAGCTGAATCTGTAACTGACAGACCCTGGTCTTACTTATGATCTTACGTTCTTGTTTCATGCTCAACTGATTGTGAAAACAGAATTCTTTCAACTCATTTTCAGAGACAAAATCTAGAGCACAAGTTGTGCCAAGTCATTGTTTACAAAAACATAATTTATGCTGCTGTGTCATCCCTGTAGGGTGTCCCCTAGATCATTGTCACTTTACAATACAACTTTATTGTTCAATAGAAGTTAACAAAAAGAGAATATACTTCAACAAAATAGAGATTATAATTTACTTCAATACCGTGTGTCTTTTGTAAGACTTAATGTAGCACTGAACACCTGTATGTGGGGGAGCCATTTTCTTTCTTAAAAAGCCTTGCCCTTTAGCCCACCCTTATGTTTTCTGTGGGAGCTCTCATAGGGTAAGAGTGTTTAAGTGTTTCAGTGTCTGTCCATAGGGTGAAGAAAAGATCTGATCTCATTGGGGCCTTCAAGATGGATCCTCTATACCTGAAACATGATCATCAAGAGTCGGGTAGATATTTTTGCACTGACAATAGTCTGTATTACTTTTTTTTTGTTATTTCCAATATATTAGGTTTAAATGTGGTAAATCTAGCAATAGTCTCATCAGCCTATTTACAGTATAGTGGTTTAATTTGATCAAGTGCAGATGATGCCTGTAGTCCCTGTAATGTAATGGGATGTGAATGGTGTTAGTGTGAGAGCCCAGTATATCACATCAAGGATCTGAGGGTCTGTCGGCCTGCTGCTCACCTCACAATCCTGCTGGCTTTAGGCTTGCTAATAAACCCAAGGTGGATAAACTAATACTCACCACCACAGCCCCATGTTTTATATGGCTAGGAAGTGTGTGTGTGTGTGTGGTGTGTGTTCATGTACTGTAGTTGTACCATATGTTTGTGAGTACTTGTGTTAGAGAGTAAATACAATAAGGCGTCCAAACGCTGACCTAATAACACGCAATATGTCACTCTAAAACAATTCAATTACCGATGTCCCTCACGTCCTCCCCACAAAACATTTGCACTGTAATAGTCCACTAATGGTCCTGTTGCATCGCTGCCTGCCAGTGTTAGCCAGTGACAGTGTCACCCATCTTAGATGCAGATGTATTCTCCCAATTGGAACCCTATTCCTTAGATTGTGCACTACTTTGTCCAGGGCACCAAAGGACTGTACAAAGTGCACTATGTAGGAATAGGATGCCATTTGGGACACAGTTCAACACAACACTGAAGCCTCCTCCTCCTCTTAATTGGACTGACAGAAAGACAAAAGACTGGCCAACCTCTCCTCACAGAGAAGGCTGCTCACAGTAAGGCCACTGCTTCCCCAGTTCCAGCTCAATGAAATTACAGGTTATTACCACTGCAACAGGGCTTTTCTACTGTATGTGGAGAGAGAGAGCGAGAGATCGGTTTATTATCTAGGGAGAGAGAGAATAAAGGTCAGCGACGGTAACAACATTCAATAATATGTTAATAATTATAATGTTGGCTGTGAATTGCTAGTAGTATAATTACTCATCTGTTTATTCACAGGACTGATCACAGATTACAGGGTAAGCTGAATGGTTATCTATTATCATTATATTCTGTCTATGTGTAAGTGGAACTGGATGTCATATCAGAGTTCACTCTGTTTGCTCCACTAACCCTAACCCACTTATCCCTCTCTGCCTCATCCTATCTCCCCCTCTACCTCACCCTACCGCACCATCTACCTCCCTCTACCTCACCCTATCTCCCCCTCTACCTCCCCCTACCTCACCCTCTACCTCCCCCTACCTCACCCTCTCTCCCCCTTTACCTCCCCTACCTCACCCTATCTCCCCCTCTACCTCACCCTACCGCACCCTCTACCTCCCCCTCTCTCCCCCTCTACCTCCCCCTACCTCACCCTATCTCCCCCTCTACCTCACGCTACCGCACCCTCTACCTCCCCCTACCTCACCCTATCTCCCCCTCTACCTCCCCCTACCTCACCCTCTCTCCCCCTTTACCTCACCCTCTCTCCCCCTTTACCTCACACTACCTCACAGCACTGGCAGATCCCACTAAGCCGAAGGTTCCGCTCTCTCAAGATGTGGTTTGTGTTCCGAATGTATGGGCTCAAAGGCCTTCAGGACTACATCCGTAAGGTAACCGCAAAGCACAGAAACAGCTCAGGTTCCCTTCCTCTGTATTGGTCTGTCAATCAAATCAGCCTGGTCTGTCTGTCTAGCTCTATCAGTAAATTAAGCAACAGCAACACAAGGCCTTCAGCCATACTGCATTCATCTACTGTCTTTATTAGATTGAACAACTCCAGTAAAGCGGAGACTGCTCGGCATCTGACCGTAAGCCGCTACAGAGGGTAGTAGTAGTAGTACGAATGGCCCAGTGCATCACTGGGGTCAAGCTTCCTGCCATCCAGGACCTATATAATTAGGCGGTGTCAGAGGAAGGCCCAGAAAATGGTCAGACTCAAGCGGTACCGGAGCACCAAGTCTAGGACCAGGCTCCTCAACAGCTTCTACCCCTAAGCCATTAGACTGCTGAACAATTAATAAAAATCGCCACCGGACAATTTACGTTGACCCCCCCTCTTGTATACTGTTGCTACTCGTTGGTTGTTACCTATGCACAGTCACTTCGCCCCCACTTACATGTACAGATTACCTCAACTAGCCTGTACCCCTGCACACTGACTCGGTATTGGTGCCCCCTGTATATAGCCTCGTTGAGGAGTGTTACTTTTTATTTTATCCTGATTGGTAAATATATTTTTTCTTCTTGAACTGCACTGTTGATTAAGGGCTTCTAAGTAAGAATTTCACGGTAAAGTCTATATTTGTTGTATTCGGCACATGTGGCAAATAAAGTTTGATTTGACATGTTTGTAATCAATTATATGTAGGCTACAGTTGTCTTTTTACAAAACCGTGCTATTCAACAAGTTTACCATTGCCTACTATAGGTCAGATGACAGAAATGGGTCTTTTCCTATCATCTTGGTACAGCAGCATACAGTTTCTCAATAGACATACGAACACTAAATGAATTATTATAGTGGACACACACGGACCATTAAACCTCATAGTGGTGGTGACCTACTGGCTGGGAATGAGGAAGTGGAGTGCTCAGCTAATAATCAGTTAGGACCAGAGTTTTGGCCTCATTAATGACTGATTTGGCATTGGAGTTATTACTAATAGTCCTGTCCTGGCTGTTCTCACTCAGCCTTTGGTTACAAATACTGTACATCATGATGTACTACTGTGTAATTGTGATTACATGCAATGATACACGTTTCAATTCTCATTAAGCATTTAATGCCACACACAGGGTACTTTGATGATTAGTGAATGGATTACATGTTTGATCCTGTGGTGAATAAGATTTTGAACAGGATGAGCTGGAATAGGAATAGGACATTAGCTTTGAGCATTCCCTCCAAGGAAGGTTGGACAGTTTGACTATTTCATGGTTATTTTCTTCCGATTTCCGGACTTCTTTGTTCAAACATAGACTGACCTAGCCCAAAGGCCGGCAGATGGCGATATTGAATTGTTTCATTTTATCGTCCAAAGGGAATCTATGCAACCGTACATTTGTATCCCCCGTGGACTGGTTTGTGCATAAAATATTCTCCATTCAGGCTGCAAAGGCATCACTTTGCTTCTTAACTTGATTTTAATTGTGAGAAGGCATACAACAACTGGGAAAATATGCATACTTACTTTATGAAACACCATTTTCCACCAGAATGCTAGAGTGGCTAATTGCAATTCCCGGATGTTGCGTATCGCGTTCAGCCAATCAGGTTGCATCAGACTGTTTACCATTGGTCTGAACGCTGTACGCAATGTCAGGAAGTAGCATTAGCCACCATTTTGTCACCACTAAATCAAGTTAAGGAGGAAATTGATGCCTTTGTAGCCCACATGGAGAATGTTTTATGTACGAACTGGTCCACTGTGGATACAAATGTATAGCCGGCTGAATACTGTAGATCCTCTTTGGACAGTAAGCTGAAAAGACTCAATATTGCCATCTGCCAGCCTTTGGGCTAATACTGACTGGTTTATGACTAGATTCATTGTCAAAGAGCTTGTGCATTAATTTCCATACTGAGATATACCTGGTTCCATGGGCATACTAAACAACAATGCATTTTCTGTTAGATTCAGGAAGTTGTATGGTTAGGGCCATGTGCTTTAATGTTTATCTAGTATTTTCACTCATCAAACAGTTGTCATCACATTAACCCTTTGGTTGAGAATGGAGCCCATCTCAAGGGTGAATGAACATTAAAGACAAAAATGTGTATTACAACAAAAAAAATTAATTACAATTTTGTTACCAGGGTGTCACCTAGGGTGTCCATATCAAGAAGTTCACCTTAACCCATTTCCATCTGTAGCACCTCAGACTGCTGTCTGCAGTGGTGTAAGGTACTTAAGCAAAATGCTTTAAAGTACTACTTAAGTAGTTTTTGGGGGTACCTGTACTCTACTTTACTATTTATATTTTTGACAACTTTAACTCCACTACATTCCTAAAAACATTTTTACTTTTTACTCCATAAATTTTACATGACACCCAAAAGTACTCATTACATTTTGAATGCTTTTAGCAGGACAGGAAAATGGTCTAATTCATGCACTTCAAGAGAAAATCCCTGGTCATACCTACTGCATCTGATCTGGCTGAGTCACTAAACACAAATGCTTTGTTTGTAAATTATGTCTGAGTGTTGGAGTGTGCCCCTGGATCTCCGTAAAAAAAAGAAAAAAAAAAGAAAATCGTGCCGCCTAGTTTGCTTAAAGGAATTTGAAATTATTTATACTTTTAATACTTAAGTATATTTTAGCAATTACATTTACCTTTGATACGTAAGTATATTTAAAACCAAATACTTTTTTACTTTTACTCAAGTAGGATTTTACTGGGTGACTTACTTATATATATTTACTCAAATATAACAATTGGGTACTTTTTCAACCACTGGCTGTCTGAGTATGAATGAATGACTGACTGTCTCTCTGCCTTCATAGCATGTGGAGTTGGCCAAAGAGTTTGAGAGCCTGGTTCGCGCTGACCAGCGCTTTGAGATCAGCGCAGACGTCGTGTTAGGGCTTGTCTGCTTTAGACTAAAGGTAAGACAATTCAACCAAATGTGAATGATAGTTCAGCACATGATCATTGAACAGACGTAAACTATCTTTGGACTGGAGTAGACTAAAACTATTTCTTGTTAGGTCTATGGTATATACACTGCTCAAAAAAATAAAGGGAACACTAAAATAAAACATCCTAGATCTGAATGAATGAAATATTCTCATTAAGTACTTTTTTCTTTACATAGTTGAATGTGCTGACAACAAAATCACACAAATTATCAATGGAAATCAAATGTATCAACCCATGGAGGTCTGGATTTGGAGTCACTCAAAATTAAAGTGGAAAACCACACTACAGGCTGATCCAACTTTGATGTATTGTCCTTAAAACAAGTCAAAATGAGGCTCAGTAGCGTGTGTGGCCTCCACGTGTCTGTATGACCTCCCTACAACGCCTGGGCATGCTCCTGATGAGCATCCGTCAACTCCTGGACAGTCTGTGGTGCAACATGGCGTTGGTGGATGGAGCGAGACATGATGTCCCAGATGTGCTCAATTGGATTCAGGTCTGGGGAACGGGCGGGCCAGTCCATAGCATCAATGCCTTCCTCTTGCAGGAACTGCTGACACACTCCAGCCACATGAGGTCTAGCATTTTCATGCATTAGGAGGAACCCAGGGCCAACCGCACCAGCATATGGTCTCACAAGGGGTCTGAGGATCTCATCTCGGTACCTAATGGCAGTCAGGCTACCTCTGGCGAGCACATGGAAATGCCACCCCATACCATGACTGACCCACCACCAAACCGGTCATGGTGGAGGATGTTGCAGGCAGCAGAACGTTCTCCACGGCGTCTCCAGACTGTCACGTCTGTCACATGTGCTCAGTGTGAACCTGCTTTCATCTGTGAAGAGCACAGGGCGCCAGTGGCGAATTTGCCAATCTTGGTGTTCTCTGGCAAATGAAAAACGTCCTGCACGGTGTTGGGCTGTAAGCACAACCCCCACCTGTGGACGTCGGGCCCTCATACCACCCTCATGGAGTCTGTTTCTGACCGTTTGAGCAGACACATGCACATTTGTGGCCTGCTGGAGGTCATTTTGCAGGGCTCTGGCAGTGCTCCTCCTCCTGCTCCTTGCACAAAGGCGGAGGTAGTGGTCCTGCTGCTGGCTTATTGGCCTCCTTCACGTCTCCTGATGTACTGGCCTGTCTCCTGGTAGCGCCTCCATGCTCTGGCCACTACGCTAACAGACACAGCAAACCTTCTTGCCACAGCTCGCATTGATGTGTCATCCTGGATGAGCTGCACTACCTGAGCCACTTGTGTGGGTTGTAGACTCCGTCTCATGCTACCACTAGAGTGAAAGCACCGCCAGTATTCAAAAGTGACCAAAACATCAGCCAGGAAGCATAGGAACTGAGAAGTGGTCTGTGGTCCCCACCTGCAGAACCACTCCTTTATTGGGGGTGTCTTGCTAATTGCCTACAATTTCCACCTGTTGTCTATTCCATTTGCACAACAGTATGTGAAATGTATTGTCAATCAGTGTTGCTTCCTAAGTGGACAGTTTGATTTCACAGAAGTGTGATTGATTTGGAGTTACATTGTGTGGTTTAAGTGTTCCCTTTATTTTTTTGAGCAGTGTAGTTTTAGTTTACATTTTGGAACCTATGCTTCTTATGCATTGTTCACATTGCCTGCCGGCATCCATTTTTATTTTATTTTTTAAACGTATTAGACTATTGTAACATCCCAAATGGCACACTATTACCTATATAGTGCCCTTCTTTTGACCAGGGCCCTATGGCCATATAAGGAATAAGGTGCACTATATAGGTAATAGATTGTATCCCAAATAGCACCCCATCTAACCTTTCCTCCTGAAAGGGTTCCAACGAGGTGAATGAGACCTTGCTGAAGAGGATCAACAAGAGCAGGAAGATCCACCTGGTGCCGTGCCTGCTGTCTGGTCAGTTTGTGCTGCGCTTCGCCCTCTGCGCCCGCAACACCGAGTCACGTCACATCCGCAAGGCCTGGCAACTCATCACACAGCTGGCCGAAGAGGTCATGCAGGAGCTGCCCCACTGACCATCCACATGGACTAGACAGGCTGGGTTGGTCCAGGAGCTGTATGTATCAAGCAGTATTTCAGAGTTAGAGTGCATGTCTAGGATCAGGTCCCCCCTGTCCATTCATTATAATCTAAAAGGCTAAACTGATCTTAGATCAGCACTCCTACTCTGAGATGCTTGATGAATAAGGGTCCTAACCCCACCTGACCATGGCCGGTATTCAAAAAGCGTCTCAGAGTAGGAGTTTCCATGTTATCTTATTCCTTATGAAGTAAAAGGCTAAACTGATCCTAGTTCAGCACGGTTTGATGCCTACTCTGAGATGCTACAGGCCTGGATCTCACTCAGTGGAGGCTCCTGGGGGGAGGACGGCTCATAATAATGTCTGAAATGGAGGGACTGGAATGGCATCAAACCATGCGTTTGACGTATTTGATACCATTCCACTGACTCCGATACCAGTCATTACCACGAGCCCATCCTCCCCAATTGAGGTGGCACCAACCTGTGGTTGGTTGTATGTGAATCAATTAATTTGTGTGGGTGAGCGTGACTAAATTAAAGGGGCTTTTTGGGTGAAGCAAATCATATCCAGATGTTAAGGTTTTGCCTGATAAGTTACTGTAGTGTAGGGTTTACTGACAATACACAAGCATGTGTTCTATGTAAAATGACTGACTGAGTTCTGCTGTGGAGCCCCAGAGTTCTGCTCTGACTCTACATCAGTGTGCTAAATGAGAGAGGCCAGGCTAGAGCCCCCCTCAGGGCTCTGTGTATGCCCCACCTGCTTCTCCACCCTCACCCACCCTGCCCTGTCCCCTCTCAACCAACTGTTCATCCCAATCACTTTAGAGAAGGGTCAGCATGCTAAAAATACAGGCAAGTACTTAGTATGAGTGGGGCTTTATCCTGTCTGAGGTTTATCCAGGCTCTGATCACTCAGCTGTGTTTACCTGCTCTAGTGGAGTGATTAGTAGAGGTATTCAATTCAGTACAACATTATTTATCCCCTTAGGGAAATATTGATTAAAACATTGGTGTAGTCTAGGTCCCTAAAACAAGATTTAAGAGTCAGAAAACATTGTATGTTTTGGCACCATTATACAGTAAGAAGAGATAAAAAAAGACTAACCTTTTAGTCTTGCTGTTTGTCTGAAGTATTGCCCTCCAAGGTTTGAGCTGTTCACTGTTTTAATGAAGACAAAAAAGTACAAAAATGAACAGCATGTTGCGATTATGCCAAAGAGAGACACAGGTATCTTATGCCAAAGAGAGACACAGGTATCTTATGCCAAAGAGAGACACAGGTATCTTATGACAAAGAGAGACACAGGTATCTTATGCCAAAGAGAGACACAGGTATCTTATGCCAAAGAGAGACACAGGTATCGTATGCCAGAGACACAGGTATCGTATGCCAGAGTTGGGGCCATTCCCATTTAAATTCAGTCAGTTCTGAAAATAAACTAAAATACCAATTCCAAAATGTTCCTAGAGAAGCATTGAGAAAAAAAATGTAATTCCATAATCGACTAAATTAAAAAGGAATTGGCCCCAACCCTGGTTCATAACCAGCTTTGTCTTGAACATCATAATAACCCATGAGACAAATAAGAGCTCTTATGGGAGCATCAGTTAAAACACTTACAGTAAAATAAAATAATAATAATAATAAAATAAAATATTCAGACAACAGTTAATGTCTCAGTTGATTTGAAGAGACACAAAAACAATATGTACCTAGCTTCACTTATTGCAGTAGCAGTGAGCCAAGGAGGAATTGACTTGAGGGTCTCTCCTTAAGCTAATATGAATGAGTTTCAAATGTGTGCTTTACTGTATGCACATCATATGGTTCTGTTGGATAAACAAATCAGTTGAATTAAGCTGTGAATCCCAGCATGTCAGAGTCACTCAAAATAAATTAAGCCATCCTAAGAGATAAAATATCTCTCACTGGTTTGATTCACAAGTCAAGTGTGCCTTTTGAATGAGGAATGGAGGGGTGTGTGTGTAGAATATGTGTAGTGGTCTCTATTTGTCTCTTTTGTGTCTTTACTTGATATATAACCAGCACTGGGCTGACCGCTTCAGTCAACACTAGGGGGGAAATTGCATTGTACGATTGATCAGCTTTTACCTGGCAATAAGCTGGTAGTGCAATCCTATGTTTTTTTAAGTGTAGATGTATTCTTTTATAGGCATTGAGTGGCTTTGTGGCTTCCTGCTGCTCTTCTGCCTTGTGGCATCTCTTTACACAAAAAAATAAATGTGTTTGCAATGTGTGTTTGAGTATGTCATACTTTCACATTGGTACTATTTAAAACTCAATTAGCACTATCAGATCATACCATTTCAAATACATTGTCTTTAGGAGTTTGTGTGACGCCCTTGCAAACCACTAGATGGAAGCATTGTCACAGTCCAGTGAGGCTTGGAGCAGTAAAACCACAGACGGGAAAATGAGATGGATATTTCCCTGGATGTATACATGTGAGAGGAAGCCCACTGGTCAGCAGTGGGAGAAAATGGAACGAGATGGATTTTGGGCGACAATGCACATTTTCTCATCCATTAATCATTTGATCTCAATACGGTTTTCTGCTCCCAAAACTAGAATGTGTTATCAACAGAGTGGACTAAGTTATTTAGAAGGAATGCAAAGGTTGAATTGAGTTATTGCACACTTCACAGAGGAGGCAATCCATAACGGAAATATGCAGATGCATGCGAGAACACGCCAATACGTATGGTAGTTGTAACGGCCGTTGGTGGTGGAAGAAGAGGAGGACAAAGGTGTAGCGTGGTATGTGTCCATATTTATTAAATGAACACGGAAATAACAAAACTAACGACCGAAAACAGTTCTGGCTGGTGCAGACACACAACAGAAAACAATCACCCACAACTAAAGGGTGAAAACAGGTTACCTAAGTATGGTTCTCAATCAGGGACAACGATAGACAGCTGCCGCTGATTGAGAACCATACCAGGACAAACACAGAAATCCCAAATCATAGAAAAACGAACATAGACTGCCCACCCCAACTCACACCCTGACCATACTAAAACAAAGACAAAACAAAGGAACTAAGGTCAGAACGTGACAGTAGTATACTAATTATAACATATACAGTGCCTTCGGAGCGTGTTCAGACCCCTTGACTTTTTCCACATTTTGTTAAGTTACAGCCTTATTCTAAAATTGATTAAATTAACAATTTTCCTCGGCAATCTACACACAATAACCCATAATGTCAAAGCGAAAACACGTTTTTAAAAACAGAAATACCTTATTTACATAATTTTACAGACCCTCGAAATTGAGCTCAGTTGTTTCCATCCATCATCCTTGAGATGTTTTTACAACTTGATTGGAGTCCACCTGTGGTCAATTTAATTGATTGGACATGACTTGTAAAGGCACACACCTGTATATATAAGGTCACACAGTTGACACTTCATGTCAGAGCAAGCCATGAGGTCGAAGAAATTGTCCGTAGAGCTCTGAGATAAGATTGTGTCGAGGCAGAGATATGGGGAAGGGTACCAAAACATTTATGCATCACTGAATGTCCCCAAGAACACAGTGGCCTCCATCATTCTTAAATGGAAGACGTTTGGAACCACCAAGACTCTTCCTAGAGCTGGCTGCCCGACCAAACTGAGCAATCGGGGGAGAAGGACCTTGGTCAGGGAGGTGACCAAGAACCCTATGGTCACTCTGACAGAGCTCCAGAGTTCCACTGTGGAGATGGGAGAACCTTCCAGAAGGACAACCATCTCTGCAGCACGACACCAATCAGACCTTTATGGAAGATTGGCCAGATGGAAGCCACTTCTCAGGAGTTTGCCAAAAGGCACCTAAAGGACTCTCAGACCATGAGAAACAAGATTCTCTGGTCTGATGAAACCAAGATTGAACTCTTTGGCCTGAATGCCAAGCATCACGTCTGGAGATAACCTGGCACCATACCTATGGTGAAGAATGGTGGTGGCAACATCATGCTGTGAAGATGTTTTTCAGCAGCAGTGACTGGGAGACTAGTCAGAGTCAAGGCAAATATGAACGAAGCAAAGTACAGAGAGATCCTTGATAAAAAAAAACAGTTCCAGAGCGCTCAGAAACTCAGACTGGGGGCGAAAGTTCACCTTCCAACAGGACAACGTCCCTAGGCACAAACCAAGACAATGCAGGAGTTGCTACGGGACAAGTCCTTGAGTGACCCAGCCAGATCCCGGACTTGAACCTGATCGAACATCTCTGGAGAGACCTGAAAGTAGCTATGCAGCAACGCTCCTCATCCAACCTGACAGAGCTTGATAGGATCTGCAGAGAAGAATGGGAGAAACTCCTCAAATACAGGTGTGCCAAGCTTGTAGCATCATACTCAAGAAGACTCGCATCAACAAAGTACTGAGTAAAGGGTCTGAATACTTATGTAAATGTGATATTTCAGTTTTTATTTTTGAATAAATTTCTCTCCGACCCGCTCTCTATCCACTAGGAGGCGAGGAGTTAACAAGCCAGGGAATTATCTTGCGCCAACCCAGGTAGAAGGCAAGGTCTCCTCTCCTTGTCTGTCAAATCAACCAGTGTGTTTTCCCGTTAAATTCCCTGAGTACCCTAGCCCTTCACTCCAGTTAGCTCTGATTGATTCCGGAGCTGCCAGGAATCTCTTAGCGCACTGGCCACTGCATTACGCATTCCTTTGGTTCCCCATACAGTCACCCATTCCAGTTCGAGCCCCGGATAATCGTCCAATAGGGACAGGGCTCGTACATCACATTACTGTTCCGGTTTCTTTGCTGACCCATGACACTCATTCAGAACAGATCACTTTCTTGATCATAGACACTCCCACGCACCCCATTGTTTTAGGTCTCTCCTGGTTTGAGTTTGCATAACCCGGTTATTTCCTGGTCCGAGAGGAGACTGCTAGGTTGGTTGCAGGAGTGTTAGGGTAGGTGTCTCGGGGTGTCTGTCAACACCACCATGGTGGTAAGTCCGGACTGTGCTCCTCAAGTGGATTTACCAGAGGAGTACCAGGATCTGCACCGGGTTTTCTCAAAGACCCAGGCTACACGCGTGCCTCCCCATTGCCCCTGGGACTGTGCCATTGTCCTCTCGGGAGGGCTGCGCCAGACAACAGGTCATGTCTATTCCCTCTCCTATTCGGAGACCGAGGCCATGGAGACCTATGTACAGGAGAGTCTCCAGCAGAGTTTTATCCGCCCCTTTTAGTCACCAGCCTCCTCAAGCTTCTTTTTTGTCAAGAAGAAAGATGGGGGACTGCGCCCCTGCATTGATTATCGAACACTGAACAAGGCCACCGTCAAGTTCAGCTATCTTTTACCCTCATCCCAACCATCATCAAACAAATGCACGGGGCGCAGTACTTCACGAAGCTGGACTTTAGGAGCGCCTACAATCTGGTGCGCATTCGTGCAGGCTTTGAATGAAAGACTGCTTTTTCCACGACCACGGGTCATAACGAGTATCTCGTAATGCCCTTTGGCCTGTCTAATGCTCCTTCAACCTTCCAGGCCTTCATCAACGAAGTGTTTCGGGACATGCTGGGACGCGGCCTAGTGATCTATATAGACAACATTTTGGTCTATACATGCGTCCAGCATGTCTTGTTGGTCAGATCTGTGCTGAGAAGATTGTTGGAGCATGACCTAAATGTTAAACAAGAGAAATATTTGTTTTTCCAGCGGTCCGTGTCTTTTTTTGGGCTATCTCAACGCCACGGAGGGAGTGGAGATGGAGGAGCAATGCGTCAGTACAGTCAGATCATGGCCCATCCCCACCTTGGTGAAAGCAGTCCAGCGATTCCTGGGGTTCGCCAACGATTTCCAGGGGTTTATTCGGGGCTTCAGCACGGTGGTCGCACCTCTTACCTCCCTGCTGAGAGGAGGTCCCCAGCAGCTTCGTTGGACGGTGGAGGCGGAGAGGGCGTTCGAGACGCTGAAAGCACGTTTCGCCACTGCTCCCGTGTTGGCACATCCCGACACATTTACATTTACATTTAAGTCATTTAGCCAGAGCGACTTATCCAGAGCGACTTACAAATTGGTGCGTTCACCTTAAGACATCCAGTGGAACAGCCACTTTACAATAGTGCATCTAAATCTTTTAAGGGAGGGGGGGTGAGAAGGATTACTTTATCCTATCCTAGGTATTCCTGAAAGAGGTGGGGTTTCAGGTGTCTCCGGAAGGTGGTGATTGACTCCGCTGTCCTGGCGTCGTGAGGGAGTTTGTTCCACCATTGGGGGGCCAGAGCAGCGAACAGTTTTGACTGGGCTGCGCGGGAACTGTACTTCCTCAGTGGTAGGGAGGCGAGCAGGCCAGAGGTGGATGAACGCAGTGCCCTTGTTTGGGTGTAGGGCCTGATCAGAGCCTGGAGGTACTGAGGTGCCGTTCCCCTCACAGCTCCGTAGGCAAGCACCATGGTCTTGTAGCGGATGCGAGCTTCAACTGGAAGCCAGTGAAGAGAGCGGAGGAGCGGGGTGACGTGAGAGAACTTGGGAAGGTTGAACACCAGACGGGCTGCGGCGTTCTGGGTGAGTTGTAGGGGTTTAATGGCACAGGCAGGGAGCCCAGCCAACAGCGAGTTGCAGTAATCCAGACGGGAGATGACAAGTGCCTGGATTAGGACCTGCGCTGCTTCCTGTGTGAGGCAGGGTCGTACTCTGCGGATGTTGTAGAGCATGAACCTACAAGAACGGGCCACCGCCTTGATGTTAGTTGAGAACGACAGGGTGTTGTCCAGGATCACGCCAAGGTTCTTAGCGCTCTGGGAGGAGGACACAATGGAGTTGCCAACCGTGATGGCGAGATCATGGAACGGGCAGTCCTTCCCCGGGAGGAAGAGCAGCTCCGTCTTGCCGAGGTTCAGCTTGAGGTGGTGATCCGTCATCCACACTGATATGTCTGCCAGACATGCAGAGATGCGATTCGCCACCTGGTCATCAGAAGGGGAAAGGAGAAGATTAATTGTGTGTCGTCTGCATAGCAATGATAGGAGAGACCATGTGAGGTTATGACAGAGCCAAGTGACTTGGTGTATAGCGAGAATAGGAGAGGGCCTAGAACAGAGCCCTGGGGGACGCCAGTGGTGAGAGCGCGTGGTGAGGAGACAGATTCTCGCCACGCCACCTGGTAGGAGCGACCTGTCAGGGGGGACGCAATCCAAGCGTGGGCCGCGCCGAGATGCCCAACTCGGAGAGGGTGGAGAGGAGGATCTGATGGTTCACAGTATCGAAGGCAGCCGATAGGTCTAGAAGGATGAGAGCAGAGGAGAGAGAGTTAGCTTTAGCAGTGCGGAGCGCCTCCATGATACAGAGAAGAGCAGTCTCAGTTGAATGACTAGTCTTGAAACCTGACTGATTTGGATCAAGAAGGTCATTCTGAGAGAGATAGCGGGAGAGCTGGCCAAGGACGGCACGTTCAAGAGTTTTGGAGAGAAAAGAAAGAAGGGATACTGGTCTGTAGTTGTTGACATCGGAGGGATCGAGTGTAGATTTTTTCAGAAGGGGTGCAACTCTCGCTCTCTTGAAGACAGAAGGGACGTAGCCAGCGGTCAGGGATGAGTTGATGAGCGAGGTGAGGTAAGGGAGAAGGTCTCCGGAAATGGTCTGGAGAAGAGAGGAGGGAATAGGGTCAAGCGGGCAGGTTGTTGGGCGGCCGGCCGTCACAAGACGCGAGACTTCATCTGGAGAGAGAGGGGAGAAAGAGGTCAAAGCACAGGGTAGGGCAGTGTGAGCAGAACCAGCGGTGTCGTTTGACTTAGCAAACGAGGATCGGATGTCGTCGACCTTCTGTTCAAAATGGTTGACGAAGTCATCTGCAGAGAGGGAGGAGGGGGAGGATTCAGGAGGGAGGAGAAGGTGGCAAAGAGCTTCCTAGGGTTAGAGGCAGATGCTTGGACTTTAGAGTGGTAGAAAGTGGCTTTAGCAGCAGAGACAGAAGAGGAAAATGTAGAGAGGAGGGAGTGAAAGGATGCCAGGTCCGCAGGGAGGCGAGTTTTCCTCCATTTCCGCTCGGCTGCCCGGAGCCCTGTTCTATGAGCTCGCAATGAGTCGTCGAGCCACGGAGCAGGAGGGGAGGACCGAGCCGGCCTGGAGGATAGGGGACATAGAGAATCAAGGGATGCAGAAAGGGAGGAGAGGAGGGTTGAGGAGGCAGAATCAGGAGATAGGTTGGAGAAGGTTTGAGCAGAGGGAAGAGATGATAGGATGGAAGAGGAGAGAGTAGCGGGGGAGAGAGAGCGAAGATTGGGACGGTGCGATACCATCCGAGTAGGGGCAGTGTGGGAAGTGTTGGATGAGAGCAAGAGGGAAAAGGATACAAGGTAGTGGTCGGAGACTTGGAGGGGAGTTGCAGTGAGGTTAGTGGAAGAACAGCATCTAGTAAAGATGAGGTCGAGCGTATTGCCTGCCTTGTGAGTAGAGGGGAAGGTGAGAGGGTGAGGTCAAAAGAGGAGAGGAGTGGAAAGAAGGAGGCAGAGAGGAATGAGTCAAAGGTAGACGTGGGGAGGTTAAAGTCGCCCAGAACTGTGAGAGGTGAGCCGTCCTCAGAAGGAGCTTATCAAGGCATCAAACTCATTGATGAACTCTCCGAGGGAACCTGGAGGGCGATAAATGATAAGGATGTTAAGCTTGAAAGGGCTGGTAACTGTGACAACATGGAATTCAAAGGAGGCGATAGACAGATGGGTAAGGGAGAAAGAGAGAATGACCACTTGGGAGAGATGAGGATCCCGGTGCCACCACCCCGCTGACCAGAAGCTCTCGGGGTGTGCGAGAACACGTGGGCGGACGAAGAGAGAGCAGTAGGAGTAGCAGTGTTATCTGTGGTGATCCATGTTTCCGTCAGTGCCAAGAAGTCGAGGGACTGGAGGGAGGCATAGGCTGAGATGAACTCTGCCTTGTTGGCCGCAGATCGGCAGTTCCAGAGGCTACCGGAGACCTGGAACTCCACGTGGGTCGTGCGCGCTGGGACCACCAGATTAGAGTGGCCGCGGCCACGCGGTGTGGAGCGTTTGTATGGTCTGTGCAGAGAGGAGAGAACAGGGATAGACAGACACATAGTTGACAGGCTACAGAAGAGGCTACGCTAATGCAAAGGAGATTGGAATGACAAGTGGACTACACGTCTCGAATGTTTAGAAAGTTAAGCTTACGTAGCAGGAATCTTATTGACTAAAATAATTCAAATGATACAGTACTGCTGAAGTAGGCTAGCTGGCAGACACCTCACCCCCCTTCATTGTCGAGGTGGATGTCTCCGAAGTAGGAATTGGGGCAGTGCTGTCCCAGCGTACCGGAGCCCCCCCAAAGCTGCGGCCCTGCGCTTTCTACTCCAAGCAGCTGAGCCCCACCCAGAGGACCTATGATGTAGGGGACAGGGAACTCTTGGCGGTCAAGAAGGCTCTGAAGGTGTGGAGGCACTGGATTGAGGGGTCCAAACACCATTTCCCGGTGTGGACGGACCACCGCAACCTGGAGCACATCAGGGCAGCAAAGAGGCTAAACTTGAGACAGGCCAGGTGGGCTCTATTCTTTGCCAGGTTCCACTTCACAATTTCCTATAGGCCAGGCTCAAAGAATATGAAGGCAGATGCCCTGTCTCCCCTCTATGACGCAGAGGAGAGGCAGGGAGAGGAGACCAACATCATCCCTCCATGCTGCATCATCCCGCCAGTGGTATGGGATGTGGACGCCAACATATACAGCATGCCCTGTGTACGGAACCCGCACCTGCACAGTGCCTGTAGAACCGCGCCTACATTCCCACAGGTGTGTGGGACTGCCTCCTTTCCTGGGCGCACACGACGCCTGTGTCGGGTCATCCTTGGATAGGCCGTGCCATCGCCTGTCTTACGGAGAAGTACTGGCCACCTTGGCTAGGGACATCCGGGTTTAAGTCTCTTCCTGCTCCATCTGTGCTCAGTCTAAGACACCCAGGAACCTCCTTTATGGAAAGCTCCATTCCCTGCCGGTTCTACAACAACCCTGGTCTCACCTCTCGATGGACTTTGTCACTGACCTTCCCCACTCTAAGGGAACACCCCCATTCTTGTCGTTGTGGGACGGTTTTCCAAAGCTTGTCGCCTCCTACCCTGCCTGGGCTTCCATCGACCATGCAAACTGCGGAGGCTCATTTTATACATCTCTTCCGGCACTATGGGATCCGGGAGGATATTGTGTCAGATCGTGGCCTTCAGTTCACCTCACAGGTATGGAAGGCGTTCTCCTGGGGGTCACAGTCAGTCTCACCTCTGGGTATCGGTCTCAAGCAAATGGGCAGGTGGAGAGGGTCAACCAGGAGGTGGACAGGTTCCTGCTGTGTTACTGTCAGGATCGGCCGGGGGAGTGGACGGAGTTTCTACCTTGGGCGGAGTATGCACAGGATTCCCTCCGCCACTCCTTCACTAACCTCACACCTTTCCAGTGTGTGTTGGGGTATCAGCTGGACCTGGCACCTTGGCATCTGAGCCAGATCGAGGCTCCTGCGGGGGGATGAGTGATTTCGGCACAACCTCCACCACAGTGAGGCGCCTGTTTTCTCCCCCAGGCGACCGGGTCTGGCTCTCCACCCGGAACCTGCCCCACCGCCTGCCCTGCCGGAAGCTGAGCCCGCAGGACGCCAAATTCAAAACAACAAAAATCTCATAATTAAAATTCCTCAAGCATTCAAGTATTTTACATTTAAAAGATACAATTCTCGTTAATCCAGCCACAGTGTCTGATTTCAAAAAGGATTTACAGCGAAAGCACCACAAACGATTGATAGGTCACCACCAAGCCACAGAATAACAGCAATTTTTTCCCAGCCAAAGAGAGGAGTCTCAAAAAGCAGAAATAGAGATAAAATTAACACTAGCCTTTGATGATCTTCATCAGACGACACTCATAGGACTTCATGTTACACAATACATGTATGTTTTGTTTGATAAAGTTCATATTTATATAAAAAAATCTTAGTTTACATTGGCGCGTTACGTTCAGTAGTTTTAAAACATGCGGTGATATTGCAGAGAGCCACATCAATTTACAGAAATTCTCATCATAAACATTGATAAAGATACGACTATTATACATGGAACTTTAGATAAACTTCTCCGTAATGCAACCGCTGTGTCAGATTTTAAAAAACTTTAAGGAGAAAGCAAACCATGCAATAATCTGAGTACAGCGTTTAGACAACAAAGCAGCCAAAAATATACCAGCCATATTTGGTAGTCAACATAACTCAGAAATAGCATTTTAAATATTCACTTACCTTTGATGATCTTCATCAGAATGCACTCCCAGGAATCCTAGTTCCACCATAAATGTTTGATTTGTTCGATAATGTTCATCAGAACAAGGCAGAGTTCATCTCCGCCTATGTCTCCCTCCAGTCCCTCGACTTCTTGGCACTGACGGAAACATGGATCACCACAGACAACACTGCTACTCCTACTGCTCTCTCTTCGTCTGCCCACGTGTTCTCGCACACCCCGAGAGCTTCTGGTCAGCGGGGTGGTGGCACCGGGATCCTCATCTCTCCCAAGTGGTCATTCTCTCTTTCTCCCCTTACCCATCTGTCTATCGCCTCCTTTGAATTCCATGCTGTCACAGTTACCAGCCCTTTCAAGCTTAACATCCTTATCATTTATCGCCCTCCAGGTTCCCTCGGAGAGTTCATCAATGAGCTTGATGCCTTGATAAGCTCCTTTCCTGAGGACGGCTCACCTCTCACAGTTCTGGGCGACTTTAACCTCCCCACGCCTACCTTTGACTCATTCCTCTCTGCCTCCTTCTTTCCACTCCTCTCCTCTTTTGACCTCACCCTCTCACCTTCCCCCCCTACTCACAAGGCAGGAAATACGCTCGACCTCATCTTTACTAGATGCTGTTCTTCCACTAACCTCGTTGCAACTCCCCTCCAAGTCTCCGACCACTACCTTGTATCCTTTTCCCTCTCGCTCTCATCCAACACTTCCCACACTGCCCCTACTCGGATGGTATCGCGCCGTCCCAACCTTCGCTCTCTCTCCCCCGCTACTCTCTCCTCTTCCATCCTATCATCTCTTCCCTCTGCTCAAACCTTCTCCAACCTATCTCCTGATTCTGCCTCCTCAACCCTCCTCTCCTCCCTTTCTGCATCCTTTGACTCTCTATGTCCCCTATCCTCCAGGCCGGCTCGGTCCTCCCCTCCCGCTCCGTGGCTCGACGACTCATTGCGAGCTCACAGAACAGGGCTCCGGGCAGCCGAGCGGAAATGGAGGAAAACTCCTCCCTGCGGACCTGACATCCTTTCACTCCCTCCTCTCTACATTTTCCTCTTCTCTCTCTGCTGCTAAAGCCACTTTCTACCACTCTAAATTCCAAGCATCTGCCTCTAACCCTAGGAAGCTCTTTGCAACCTTCTCCTCCCTCCTGAATCCTCCTCCCCCTCCCCCTCCTCCCTCTCTGCAGATGACTTCGTCAACCATTTTGAAAAGAAGGTCGACGACATCCGATCCTCGTTTGCTAAGTCAAACGACACCGCTGGTTCTGCTCACACTGCCCTACCCTGTGCTCTGACCTCTTTCTCCCTCTCTCTCCAGATGAAATCTCGCGTCTTGTGACGGCCGGCCGCCCTACAACCTGCCCGCTTGACCCTATCCCCTCCTCTCTTCTCCAGACCATTTCCGGAGACCTCCTCCCTTACCTCACCTCGCTCATCAACTCATCCCTGACCGCTGGCTACGTCCCTTCCGTCTTCAAGAGAGCGAGAGTTGCACCCCTTCTGAAAAAACCTACACTCGATCCCTCCGATGTCAACAACTACAGACCAGTATCCCTTCTTTCTTTTCTCTCCAAAACTCTTGAACGTGCCGTCCTTGGCCAGCTCTCCCGCTATCTCTCTCAGAATGACCTTCTTGATCCAAATCAGTCAGGTTTCAAGACTAGTCATTCAACTGAGACTGCTCTTCTCTGTATCACGGAGGCGCTCCGCACTGCTAAAGCTAACTCTCTCTCCTCTGCTCTCATCCTTCTAGACCTATCGGCTGCCTTCGATACTGTGAACCATCAGATCCTCCTCTCCACCCTCTCCGAGTTGGGCATCTCCGGCGCGGCCCACGCTTGGATTGCGTCCTACCTGACAGGTCGCTCCTACCAGGTGGCGTGGCGAGAATCCGTCTCCACACCACGTGCTCTCACCACTGGTGTCCCCAGGGCTCTGTTCTAGGCCCTCTCCTATTCTCGCTATACACCAAGTCACTTGGCTCTGTCATAACCTCACATGGTCTCTCCTATCATTGCTATGCAGACGACACACAATCAATCTTCTCCTTTCCCCTTCTGATGACCAGGTGGCGAATCGCATCTCTGCATGTCTGGCAGACATATCCGTGTGGATGACGGATCACCACCTCAAGCTGAACCTCGGCAAGACGGAACTGCTCTTCCTCCCGGGGAAGGACTGCCCGTTCCATGATCTCGCCATCACGGTTGACAACTCCATTGTGTCCTCCTCCCAGAGCGCTAAGAACCTTGGCGTGATCCTGGACAACACCCTGTCGTTCTCAACTAACATCAAGGCGGTGGCCCGTTCCTGTAGGTTCATGCTCTACAACATCCGCAGAGTACGACCCTGCCTCACACAGGAAGCGGCGCAGGTCCTAATCCAGGCACTTGTCATCTCCCGTCTGGATTACTGCAACTCGCTGTTGGCTGGGCTCCCTGCCTGTGCCATTAAACCCCTACAACTCATCCAGAACGCCGCAGCCCGTCTGGTGTTCAACCTTCCCAAGTTCTCTCACGTCACCCCGCTCCTCCGCTCCCTCCACTGGCTTCCAGTTGAAGCTCGCATCCGCTACAAGACCATGGTGCTTGCCTACGGAGCTGTGAGGGGAACGGCACCTCAGTACCTCCAGGCTCTGATCAGGCCCTACACCCAAACAAGGGCACTGCGTTCATCCACCTCTGGCCTGCTCGCCTCCCTACCACTGAGGAAGTACAGTTCCCGCTCAGCCCAGTCAAAACTGTTCGCTGCTCTGGCCCCCCAATGGTGGAACAAACTCCCTCACGACGCCAGGACAGCGGAGTCAATCACCACCTTCCGGAGACACCTGAAACCCCACCTCTTTAAGGAATACCTAGGATAGGATAAAGTAATCCCTCTCACCCCCCCTCCCCCTGAAAAGATTTAGATGCACTACTGTTCCACTGGAGGTCATAAGGTGAATGCACCAATTTGTAAGTCGCTCTGGATAAGAGCGTCTGCTAAATGACTTAAATGTAAATGTAAATGTAATGTCCAAATTCTTCTTTTGTTAGGGCGTTTGGTAAACAAATCCAAAAGCGTGTTCAGGTCGCACCGTACGTCGGACAAAAAGTTCAAAAGTTATTTTAAAGCCCGTAGAAACATGCCAAACTAAGTATGGAATCAATCTTTAGAATGTTTTTAACATACTGTAAAACGTCATTAATGTTCCAACCATACAATTCCTTTGTCTGTATAAATGAAGTGGAAGGTAGCTACATGGACTTTCTTCAATGGGGGCTGAGTTGAAAAGCTACAAACCTTCAGAGTGTTTTCTATCCAAATGTACTAATTATATGCATATTCTAGCTTTTACGGCTGAGTAGCAGGCAGCTTAATTTGGGGCCGTTTTTTAATCCAAGCTACCCAATACTGCCCCCTACCCCAAAGATGTTAAAGTCCTGAGGAGGGTTAATGAGGTAACGTTCCCTGTTGATTACTGCATTAACCCAACCTTTCATGTGTCTCTCCTCAGGCAAGTGGTGCCTGGTCCCCTCGCTGAAGCTGCAGTACCTCATCAACTGGGAGGGGTACGGTCCAGAGGTGCGGTGCTGGGTTCCTGCGGTGGACATCCTGGACACTTCGCTGACCAGGGATTTTCACCGTCGGCGCCCAGCCCAACCCGCACCGCGCCCCTGTGGTCGTCTCCAAGGCCGGTGTTATAGCGTGTCGGGGGGGGGGGGGGTAATGTCAGGGATCCCCCGGTAATGATGCTCATTCTGTTCACCAGTTCTGGAGGTCTACCTTACCGGTTTTCTAGGCTTCACTGAACGTGATTCATTATCATAAACCCCAGACTGTCTTGTCTGATTACACACTAGAGGTCGACCGATAATGATTTTTCAACACCGGTACCGATACCGATTGTTGGAGGACCAAAAAAAACGATACCAATTAATCATCCGATTAAAAAAATAAAATAAAAACGTTTTATTTGTAATAATGACAATTACAACAATACTGAATGAACACTTATTTTAACTTAATATAATACATCAATAAAAATCTATTTAGCCACAAATAAATAATGAAACATGTTCAATTTGGTTTAAATAATGCAAAAACAAAGTGTTGGAGAAGTAAAGGTGCAATATGTTCCATGTAAAAAAGCTATACACCTGATTCGATGGAATGTGGGCCTACTCTAAACAAACTATTTTCTGAGTAACATTTCTGAGTAGTTTGGTACTTCATGGAATATACAGTTCCGTTTTCTTGTGATACATTGAACTGCTGGCTATCCAAAGCTCCTCTAATAAGACTGTCTTTGTATTAGGAGAGACAAATACTGTATGATCTGTCTCTTCTCAAATGATCCTCTTTGATTAGCTTGTCCTTCTGTTGCACTTGGACGTCATTTTCTTTTGAGGCTCCTGACAGTCACCCAACCGAGGATCCAAGAGCTTTCTGATCAGGCCAGAAGCAAGACCACATACTATTCACGCTAGTCTCATCTCCGAGTGGGGAGTTTAATGCACTGAGATCATTTTTAAATGATCTAACCAATGCTCTAACCACTAGGCTACCCTGCCGCTAGGCTACCCTAAAGCTAGGCACACTTTTGTTGTTCATTACTTCCTGTTGTTCTCACCTGACTGTTGTCTCTATGGTCCGTCCTGCAGTGTGAAGAGGACGGCCAGATCTTCTTCAGCCTTGACGACGGGTCCACCAAATTCACCGACCTGATCCAGCTGGTGGAGTTCTACCAGCTCAACAGAGGAGTCCTGCCTTGTAAACTCAAGCACCCCTGCACCCTCGTAGCCTTATGACCCCTCACCTATGACTTGACCGGACTCTGCCTACAAACAAACTCAATACTTTTTCTTTAGGAGAAGCTAAAGTGATGAACTCATGTTGTTCTTGATGTGTCATGAGCTGCCAGAGACTGCGGATGGAACAGGACGGAGTGGTTGGGGGGTTAGGATGGACGCCAGTGGACTTCAGTGACCTCTGTGTTCCGGAAGGAAGGAGGAGATAAAGAAGCAAAAATAAAAGCAAAAAGCTGCACCACGTTGTTATTAACTCTTATAAAAAAACAAAAACATTTTCAAGTTTGTATTCATAGTCACCAATAAGCTCTGATCCACTGACACTATTTAGTGACAGTTTATGAGAACAAAGGAGTTTTTATTTTCCTTGTACAATGATCAGGACTTTGTTTAGTCTGGGCCACTTTTTTACATAATGAAAGTATTTTTTTTGTTACAAATCATCTATACTACAACCTTTTTCTGAAAAGCTGATTGTTTTCTAGTTTGGCGCTTGTGAAACTGGGAACAGGTCTTTCCACACTGACTGAAGAAGAATTCCTCTACCGTCTCATTCTTCTCGTTACCAACAATGGCAAATCCCTCCTGTGTTGGAGGGATGGATGGACAATCTGATATTCGGAAAAAGAACATCACAAGACAGATCACGAGGCCAGCTGTCTCTTTCAAGCTGTAGGAAAGGAAAGGCTGGACCTGGTAATTTAGGATGGAGCTGAAGGATACTCAAGGTGTAACGGCGTTCTTCGTTTGTCGAAAGAGAGTAGGACCGAAATGCAGCGTGGTGGTTACTCATGACTTTAATGAACAAAGTGACACATGAAAATAACTATACAAATACAAAAACAACAAACGGAACGTGAAACCTAATTACAGCCTATCTGGTGAAACTACACAGAGACAGGAACAATCACCCACAAAATACACAGTGAAACCCCGGCTACCTAAATACGGTTCCCAATCAGAGACAACGCGAATCACCTGACTCTGATTGAGAACCGCCTCAGGCAGCCAAACCTATGCTACACACACCCCTAATCAACCACAATCCCAATGCCTACAAATACGACAATACAATAAACCCATGTCACACCCTGGCCTGAACAAATAATTAAAGAAAACACAAAATACTAAGACCAAGGCGTGACACAAGGACTACACAGGATCCATTTATTCCACTCTCATAGGACTTTTCTTCATTTCTTTCTTTCTTTGGTGACCTCACAGGCGTTTGTATTCATGACATTTTAGTACTGCATCAAATGTGTTCTTAGTCCGTTTTAGTTTCTTATCAGTAGTCTGGAGCATATAGATTTCTAACAGTCAGACAACAACAACTAAATCACTACATCCAGTTCGGTGTTAAATCAATCCATCATCAGCTCCACCATCCGGTGTTCCACATGAACTTCTCCCCAAAATATAAACTACTACAGGTATTCATTCACTCCCCGTCTCATCCACTCATTTAAGTCCATGTAATAGATAGCTGTTGTGGTCCACGCTGCTAGCCTAGTCCTATACCGTGTGCTATAACCAACCCTTCTATTGTTGGCTACAGTACGTATTCAGAATGACACTAGGCTACCATGCTGCTCTTCAGGTGATAACAAGCAACATAACAGCTCAGCTCTTGGGTCTCTCTTGGTGTCAACACAATAATAAAGCTATATGTATAACATTGGAAAGCTTATGGCCATCTTGTGGACTAATTCCATGTTGTAAGCACTCTGAAGACATGGTTATGATTATATGAGTAAAATCTAACAGGCCACTGGGGCGGGGAGGGTGCCACAGTTTTCTTTTAAACCTACCTGTTTGCATTCCCTCCGTCAGAACACAGGGAAATATAACCACTACACCAACCTCTTGTGATCCACTAGAGGGATCTGACTAGCTCAGAGTTGACGTGTAGAGTCCAAGGTCGGTCTGTCTGTTGTGCTATCTGTAGAATGCAACTGGAATCAATCGAGTCATCTGCTAGGAGGACTCATCTTCTTAATCCAAGGGTGCATCGCAAATGGCACCGTATTCCCTAGATAGTGCATTACCTTACTTTTAACTAGGGCCCGTAAGCCTTTGGTCAAAAGTAGTGCACTATATCGGAATAGAGTGCCATTTTTGGGATTCACCCCAAGTCCGTTCATTTTAGACTTGTTGCTTTTCTTTTTCCATGATGTGATTGAATGATTGTTTTTAGAACAGACACTGTGAAGCCCTAGTAATGGATGATACCCTGAAGTGGAAGGGTTTTTACTGTCCAGCCTCGTCCAAGGTTGCAGTGAACACACAGATTTGTAAAGATGTTTTTACCTGTAACGCAACATTAAGAAAGAGCCATCTTTTTATTTTATTTATAGTGTCTTAAGCTGGATAGATTCAGATACAGAATATTAGCCACACTATCTACAAGTTCTGCACAATGACATTTCAAAAAACAAGATGCAATGACTCAATCATTTCAAGTATTGTTTTGCAAATGTATTTATTTACCTGGATGTGAGTGATTACTTGAAATGTAGCTCTTTTCTCAGTGCTGTTCATTACTGTTTTATCATTACCCTGGAATGATTGAACAGCGTAATTATTACATAGCATCTATTACAAAGCCTATAATTAATTTCTTGCTTTTTATGTTTGAACACTCAAACTATTTTATCACCAACACTTACTATGAAGTAACATTCAAGTGGTGTTCCTAGTGGTTTTCATTCCAAATTGGTGTCAGTAGAAAAAGCGTGGGGAATAAAAGTCACTAATATTTCAGTCACAGTGCGTTTCACATCGATATTCAGTTTAATGCCTTTCTCTCACACATTCTTCTACATTTAGGAAATCTTTTCACATGAACCCCTCAAGAATATTTCAAACACACAGGTTGAAGAAGATTACATGTATTTTTTTGTTTGTTACATATTTAAACATTTGACATCTTCTTAAGTGACTTTCACTGATAATGTCAATCAAATTCATTTCATATCTAGATATTTAATTCATGAGTTGATTTTCAAATAGACACTGTTTTTTGAGCTGTCAGTTCAGTTGCTCTGTCCCATTTCATTACAGTTAGTTGTCTTCCATTTTACAGAACTTTCACTCTTTAAACTTTGCGTTAATCAGAACTTTGTTTCTTGTCAGAAGTGAAGCTATACCTTTACAATACTTGAGCCACAATTGCAAAAAACGAATTGGTGTACAGTACATTAAATAGCCAAGTCTTTTCCACAGCATAGTGTGTATTATCCAATGAGAAAGGCTTGGATGTGATGGCACCACTAGATGCCCATTGCAGTACCTTTTTCCATGGAATTTTAAGAGTAACTTCAGAGCTACACTTCACTGTTTATTGGGTGTGACCAGAGCCATGAATATATAATATATGTTAATATATGGCTCTGGGTGTGGAATCATTATGACTATACAATGAGCAGGTTAGGTGCCAAAGCTGCTTACTTCTTTGCTAAATTCGGTCAAAACGTCGGACAATATATCTTCCCATTGGTCATAATGATTTCAGTAGAATTCAATCAGTTAGAATTGCCTCCTCCGGTGGTAATCTTAGCTGTACAATGTAATATGCAACTCATGTAAAAGTTGTGTATTGAATCAATGTACCATATTAGCATATGAAACCATGTAGATGCAACACTGTATTTAGGTTACAGATCACTATTATTACCGCATTGGCTTACTCTTAACTACTTATGAAATGAAGAAACTTGATTTATTTTTATCATTTGGTTTAATGTGCATATCGAGTTTATTTCTTAAATGTTTGTCATGTAAAAACCTCTTCACAAATGTCTGTAATATTGGAATGTTGCTGGTATGGAACTATAGTTGGCTTGGGCATACGGTGTACATCTTTTCATAGTTCCTGCAAGTCATCCTAAACTACTCAGACATCACTGACTTCTCAACAGTAACTGTTTAGGCCTGTTAGATACAGATGTGTTTTTTTGTATTCAGAGGCGAGTTCTCTCACATAGTGTCTTGCTACGAACTAGAATGTTACTAGTGACATTGAATCACCTGCAAAGTAGTGAACTGATGAAAGTGAATTAAGTAAATGTACTTTTTTTACCAGTAGTTTCTCCCAAACAGTAGTACAGCACAGGTGTCCTCTTCTCTCTTGTGTAAGTCTGTTTGTCCCAAGAAGCCTAAAATGCAGCAGGTGCCTCTGATGACCTTTTTCTCTGCACTAAACCAGAGCTGACTTTGGACCGTTCATGGGAACCTTTTCCAGTGATCGATAATGACTCTTGTGCTTTGCATATATTGTCACAATGCAAGATACAGTGACTGTACAAAGGAGTAAAGCAAATATATATAGATCTATATAAATATAAACCATTATGTATTTCAGGGAATGCAAAAAAAACAAGAACCTGTATCTCTTTTTAAGAGAAAGATCCTGTATTCATACTGTGCTTTGCTTCAATCTGTAAATAGCTGAATGGCTTATATCTCTTAATTGTAACCTTTTCAGGTATTTTTGTACAAATAAGGGACTGTTATGTTCTGTTTATTGTAATTAGAATAAAATAATACATTGTTAATACATTGTTATTAATTTAAGCAGTGATGGTATTGTCTTGGTAGAGAAGTTTTACCTTTTTCCTCATTACTCAATTACCTTGAGTCCTAATCCAGGTAATTACAAATGCATTTAAATCACTGCATTCTATTTGCAAGTCATTCTGTTTCTTTTGAAAACTATTGCAAATGCTAATTATTATAGATGGCATTACATTTCCACTGCAACTTACCATGAGTTTAGTTATATATTTTCATCTAACTATCATAAATGTCTGCTTGAAATGTTCAACTGTACATGGGGTTATATGTCACCCTGTTTCCCCACTAGATGGCAGACAACCACTACGAAAGCTAATCAAATACTCTACTTAAATGGGAAATCATCCATTGACACAATAGCAAAGCATATACCCCGCATTATGTTTTGTTAAAACGCTGTGGTATTGGGCTGGAGTAACCACTCTCAAATTCATAGACAGATATGGATGCAAGGACTGAGCATCCATGATATCAAAATGATAGATTCAAACATGTTTTGAAGCCATGTAGTTTGTGAACAAAGAAAATGTAAACAAACATTGGAGTAAATCAAGCTTATATTTTGGGTTCTGATGGGGTACGGCAGTTGAACTAAGCTTATGAAGCATTTATAAGCTATATTCTTCAAGACTCAGTGGAAAGCTACATATCATTCATTTATAAGTCCAAAAATGGATTGCCCCTTTAGGGGCAAACGTCATGAACTAACACATTTCACATTTTTAAGGATTGTTTACATGTCCCAACAATCAAGATTCATTCAAAAGCATCACGGATGTTGGCACAAAACTTGGACAGTTTGCTCGATACAGACCTAATGCTGTGTTAATAGCATGTTGTAAAGTCGTAAATACAAGCATAGAACTGTAAAGAAAGATCCACTTGACCGTCCCTCCAACTGGTAATTACTAGGAAACTGTTCTGTTATCCCTGAGCGCCGACTTCTCCCATGTTGAACTCTGACGTAACCCACTAAGGAAATTACCTCTATAACAGCATTTTCGGGAGTTAAATTAAACAAAACATTATTTATAAAAAGCAATCTATTAATATGGTTGGTGAACACTATAATTTGTTTGTGAGCACTATCTGTACTTGTAGTTTATGGTTGATGCAGCTTTTTGCCATTAGCCAAACAACGTTTCTCAAGTTCAAGGGGTGAATGCATTTAACTCATATTTACAACTTCACAATTGGTAATTACCACCTTGCCACTTGGTTATGAATGCAGCATAAGAATAGAGCAATCATCCCCATAAGAGGATGTAGATAAAACAACATCCTGGTTATGCAGATGAGATTTGAGATGTATCATTTTATCAGGCAACATTCGCTCTGAGCTAAAGGGTAGAGCTGCCACTTTCAAGGAGCGGGACTCTAGCCCGGAAGCTTATAAGAAATCCCGCTATGCCCTTCCGACGAACCATCAAACAGGCAAAGCCTCAATACAGGACTAAGATCGAATCGTACTACACCGGTTCCGATCGGATGTGGCAGGGCCTGCAAACTATTACAGACTACGAAGGGAAGCACAGCCGAGAGCGGCCCAGTGACACGAGCTTACCAGACGAGCTAAATAACTTCTACGATCGCTTCGAGGCAAGTAACAATGAACATGCATGAGAGCATCAGCTGTTCTGGACGACTGTGTGATCACGTTCTCCGCAGCCGATGTGAGTAAGACCTTTAAACAGGTCAACATTCACAAGGCCCATTATTCCCAGAAACCTTAGACCCACTCCAATTTGCGTACCGCACCAACAGATCCACAGATGATGCAATCTCTATTGCACTCCACACTGCCCTTTCACACCTGGACAAAAGGAACACCTATGTGAGAATGCTATTCATTGACTCCAGCTCAGCGTTCAACACCGTAGTGCCCGTCAAAGCTCATCACTAAGCTAAGGACCCTGGGACTAAACACCTCCCTCGGCAACTGGATTCTGGACTTCCTGACGAGCCGCCCCCAGGTGGTCAGGGTAGGTAACAACACATCTGCAACACTGATCCTCAACACAGGCCCCTTAGGGGTGCGTGCTCAGTCCCCTCCTGTGTACTTCCTGTTCACTCATGACTGCACGGCCAGGCACGACTCCAACACCATCATTAAGTTTGCTGATGACACAACAGTGGTAGGCCTGATCACCGACAACGATGAGAAAGCATATAGGGAAGAGGTCAGAGACCTGACCGTGTGGTGCAAGGACAACATTCTCTTCCTCAACGTGATCAAGACAAAGGAGATGATTGTGGACTACAGGAAAAGGAGGACCGACTACGCCCCCATTCTCATCGACGGGGCTGTAGTGGAGCAGGTTGAGAGATTCAAGGTATTGGCATCCACATCACCAACAAACTAACATGGTCCAAGCACACCAAGACAGTCGTGAAGAGGACACGACAAAACCTATTCCCCTTCAGGAGACTGAAAAGATTTGGCATGGGTTCTCAGATCCTCAAAAGGTTTTACAGCTTGCACCATCGAGAGCATCCTGACTGGTTGCGTCACTGCCTGGTATGGCAACTGCTCGGCCTCCGACCGCAAGGCACAACAGAGGGTAGTGCGTATGGCCCATTACATCACCGGGGCCAAGCTTCCTGCTATCCAGGACCTCTATACCAGGCGGTGTCAGAGGAAGGCCTTAAAAATTGTCAAAGACTCCAGCCACCTTAGTCATAGACTTCTCTCTTCTCCCGCATGGCAAGCGGTACCGGGGCGCAAAGTCTAGGTCCAAGAGGCTCCTAAATAGCTTCTACGCCCAAGACATAAGACTTCTGAACAGCTAATCAAATGGCTACCCAGACTATTTGCATTGCCCCCGCTGCTGCTACTCTCTGTTATCATCTATGCATAGTCACTTTAATAACTCTATCTACATGTACATATTACCTCAATTACCTTGACATCGGTGCCCCTGCACATTGACTCTGTACCGGTACCCCCGTATATAGCCCGCTATTGTTATTTACTGCTGCTCTTTAATAATTTGTTATTCTTATCTCTTACCTTTTTTTGTATTTTATTAAAACTGCGTTGTTTGTTAAGGGCTTGTAAGTAAGCATTTCACTGTTGTATTCGGGGCATGTGACAAATACGCTTTGATTTTTATCTTGCTTAAGGTCTATCGTCAGAATGGCATCTGGCCAGTCTGTAAAAACTCAAATGTGTATTTAAGCATTAACATATCAACAGACCCTAGAGATGCATAACCATATGTATTTAGGAACTAGTTTAAGCTTGTTGACAATGGGTTGAGTCTCAAATAGTATCCTTGGAGGCGCAAATGTCAACATACTTCGCACATTTGAGTTTGATAGAGTTAAATCAATAAACCAATCAAAAATGTACATCTAAAATGAGTCAATAGAACGTTTATAAGTAGTATGTAAACTATAAAGTAGTTTAAGTCTGTACTAAACAGTTATACCACATTGGTTGAAATTACGTTTGTCAGTAAGCTGCTTGCCAAAACCTAAGATTATCAGACTTTACTGGTAAGTGGTAAAGTATTAACAGTAATATCAATTAACAATATTAGTTGTAACAGTGCCGTTCAACAGGTGGCTGTGTGCTAAGCCTCTGTCTATCAGGCTGTGTGGAAAGTGAGTAGGATCTCATGAACTCCTTGTGAATCAGCCCTTCCTGCCCGTGCACACTGCCTTCGCCATGAAGAAACTTGATTTATTTGGGTGATTTTTATAATTTGATTTAATGTGCATATCGAGTTTATTTCTTAAATGTTTCATGTAAAAACCTCTTCACAAATGTCTGTAATATTGGAATGTTGCTGGTATGGAACTATAGTTGGCTTGGGCATACAGTGTACATCTTTTCATAGTTCCTGCAAGTCATCCTAAGCTACTCAGACATCACTGACTCTCAACACTAACTGTTTAGGCCTGTTAGATACAGATGTGTTTTTTGTATTCAGAGGCGAGTTCTCTCACACAGTGACTTGCTATGAACTAGAATGTTACTAGTGACATTGAATCACCTGCAAAGTAGTGAACTGATGAAAGTGAATTAAGTAAATGTACTTTTTTATATTTCAGAGAAATGAATGTAACTGGGTTGCTCAGGGTTGACATGGAGCCTGTTGAAAACTGGTCATATCGTCAGACCAGTGAGATTTTGTATGTGCGATGTTGTGTAATTCTGTTGATCAACTTGGGGTTAATAGTATTTCACCAAATCATTTTTTCTTTAGTAAGTAGTTTGGCCTTTATGATGTTCTTTCAGAATACCAGTAGTTTCTCCCAAACAGTAGTACAGCACAGGTGTCCTCTTCTCTCTTGTGTAAGTCTGTTTGTCCCACGAAGCCTAAAATGCAGCAGGTGCCTCTGATGACCTTTTCTCTGCACTAAACCAGAGCTGACTTTGGACCGTTCATGGAACCTTTTCCAGTGATCGATAATGACTCTTGTGCTTTGCATATATTGTCACAATGCAAGATACAGTGACTGTACAAAGGAGTAAAGCAAATATATATAGATCTATATAAATATAAACCATTATGTATTTCAGGGAATGCAAAAAAAACAAGAACCTGTATCTCTTTTTAGGAGAAAGATCCTGTATTCATACTGTGCTTTGCTTCAATCTATAAATAGCTGAATGGCTTATATCTCTTAATTGTAACCTTTTCAGGTATTTTTGTACAAATAAGGGACTGTTATGTTCTGTTTATTGTAATTAGAATAAAATAATACATTGTTAATACATTGTTATTAATTTAAGCAGTGATGGTATTGTCTTGGTAGAGAAGTTTTACCTTTTTCCTCATTACTCAATTACCTTGAGTCCTAATCCAGGTAATTACAAATGCATTTAAATCACTGCATTCTATTTGCAAGTCATTCTGTTTCTTTTGAAAACTATTGCAAATGCTAATTATTATAGATGGCATTACATTTCCACTGCAACTTA
>NW_027039818.1:102008-103913 GCF_034236695.1 Oncorhynchus nerka | reverse complement strand
TACTATCTAGAACAGTCTACTATCTACTATCTAGAACAGTCTACTATCTAGAACAGTCTACTATCTAGAACAGTCTACTATCACTATCTAGAACAGTCTACTATCTAGAACAGTCTACTATCTAGAACAGTCTACTATCTAGAACAGTCTACTATCTACTATCTAGAACAGTCTACTATCTACTAACTAGAACAGTCTACTATCTACTATCTAGAACAGTCTACTATCTACTATCTAGAACAGTCTACTATCTACTATCTAGAACAGTCTACTATCTAGAACAGTCTACTATCTACTATCTAGAACAGTCTACTATCTACTATCTAGAACAGTCTACTATCTACTATCTAGAACAGTCTACTATCTAGAACAGTCTACTATCTACTATCTAGAACAGTCTACTATCTACTATCTAGAACAGTCTACTATCTACTATCTAGAACAGTCTACTATCTACTATCTAGAACAGTCTACTATCTACTATCTAGAACAGTCTAATATCTACTATCTAGAACAGTCTACTATCTAGAACAGTCTACTATCTAGAACAGTCTACTATCTAGAACAGTCTACTATCTACTATCTAGAACAGTCTACTATCTACTATCTAGAACAGTCTACTATCTAGAACAGTCTACTATCTAGAACAGTCTACTATCTAGAACAGTCTACTATCTACTATCTAGAACAGTCTACTATCTAGAACAGTCTACTATCTAGAACAGTCTACTATCTAGAACAGTCTACTATCTAGAACAGTCTACTATCTAGAACAGTCTACTATCTAGAACAGTCTACTATCTAGAACAGTCTACTATCTACTATCTAGAACAGTCTACTATCTAGAACAGTCTACTATCTAGAACAGTCTACTATCTACTATCTAGAACAGTCTACTATCTAGAACAGTCTACTATCTAGAACAGTCTACTATCTACTATCTAGAACAGTCTACTATCTACTATCTAGAACAGTCTACTATCTAGAACAGTCTACTATCTACTATCTAGAACAGTCTACTATCTAGAACAGTCTACTATCTACTATCTAGAACAGTCTACTACCTACTATCTAGAACAGTCTACTATCTACTATCTAGAACAGTCTACTATCTACTATCTAGAACAGTCTACTATCTACTATCTAGAACAGTCTACTATCTACTATCTAGAACAGTCTACTATCTACTATCTAGAACAGTCTACTATCTAGAACAGTCTACTATCTACAACAGTCTACTATCTACAACAGTCTACTATCTACAACAGTCTACTATCTACAACAGTCTACTATCTACAACAGTCTACTATCTACTATCTAGAACAGTCTACTATCTACTATCTAGAACAGTCTACTATCTACTATCTAGAACAGTCTACTATCTAGAACAGTCTACTATCTAGAACAGTCTACTATCTACTATCTAGAACAGTCTACTATCTACTATCTAGAACAGTCTACTATCTACTATCTAGAACAGTCTACTATCTACTATCTAGAACAGTCTACTATCTAGAACAGTCTACTATCTACTATCTAGAACAGTCTACTATCTACTATCTAGAACAGTCTACTATCTACTATCTAGAACAGTCTACTATCTATTATCTAGAACAGTCTACTATCTACTATCTAGAACAGTCTACTATCTACTATCTAGAACAGTCTACTATCTACTATCTAGAACAGTCTACTATCTACTATCTAGAACAGTCTACTATCTAGAACAGTCTAATATCTACTATCTAGAACAGTCTACTATCTACTATCTAGAACAGTCTACTATCTACTATCTAGAACAGTCTACTATCTAGAACAGTCTACTATATACTATCTAGAACAGTCTACTATCTACTATCTAGAACAGTCTACTATCTACTATCTAGAACAGTCTACTATCTACTA